>NC_052518.1:70014951-70167451 GCF_014356525.2 Nilaparvata lugens | reverse complement strand
AGAGGATTTTTCTGTCCTATGACTGGATTTGATGGTAATAGCTCAGAACTGGAAAATGAACCAGACATATTAGGTATTTGGGCCACTCTGTACAAGGAAATTTTGTATGCGAAAATTGGTTCTGGACTTCTCTTATGCATACAAACCGTAACAAATCAGAACTACAATGAATATAAGATATTGCTTTTTTTCATGTCTAAATTGACTGTACTAATATAATGTTATAACGTGAATCACATCTATTTTCTATAGATCGTGGTGAAAGGCGCGGATCGCCCCGATCCAACCCCCCTCCCCTACTTCACAAGTGGTGTTTGAAAAAGCTACAGTTACTATAGTTCAGTCACTATAGACATCAAACGGGGGTGTGCTTGCATTTTATATTGTAGATCTGAATTCTCAATTTGGATACATAAGAGAAGTCCAATTTTTTCATGCAAGATTTCCTTGTGCAAGATACAGAATGGCCCAAATATACCTAAAATGTCTGGTTCATGTTCCAGTACACAAAAAAAGGCCAATTCCTATATCCAGATAAATTATATAAAAATACTTGATCTTGAATTTTAGAACAGAATCTACTCTTTTAGTTGCTGAAAACGATTCATGGGAGAATATGATCCTAGTGTAAGATTAGATTGTTGAAAAAATCATGAAATCAAATATACTTTCCCTAGTATTAACGGTCCAGGAAACAGTGATTCAAAATGAATTTTTGGCAACTGAGCTCGTAGAGAATGGAATTGTCTACAATTTGAAATCAATCATGAGTTTCTATGATGTTTCTCATTTTAGAGACTCTTGACACCATGGCAAAGAAAACAGCTGAGTTTTTAAAATCACTTCAGAAAACTGAAGAAGAAAGAGAAATGATCCAGAAAAAGACTATGAATCAAAGTAGCAGTAGTGAATGGCTGGAAATTCGCAGGAATCTGTTGACCGCATCATATGTTGGAAGAGTATGCAAAATGAGACCACAGACTAGTTGTCAATCAGTAGTGAAACACATGTTATATTCTGTGTTCGACTGTGAGTCAATGGCTTATGGGAGAGAGCATGAGGACACTGCTCGTCAGGAAGTGGCTACTCATCTAGGGGTCACTATTGAAAAATGTGGTCTCTTCATTGACAATGAGCATTGTTTTCTTGGAGCGAGTCCAGACGGTCTTGAAAAATAGTGATGCTACAGTGGAAATAAAGTGTCCATCATCTGCGAGAGAACTGACACCAGACGATGCTATTAGAAATAAAAAAGTAACATTTTGGAGGGTTGAAAAGAATGGGGAAATAGGAGGCATAAATGAAAACCATGATTTTTATTACCAAGTCCAAGGGCAGCTGAGAGTGACAGGTCGGCAATTATGCTATTTTGTGCTGTGGACACCAAAAGGCATAAAAGTTACAAATATTGCTAGAAATGCAATTTTTTGGGAAACAAAAATGTTTCCCAAATTGGAGAAATTCTATATGAACTGCCTTCTGCCAGAAATTGTAGATCCAAGGAATAGTAAATCTATGCCCATAAGGAACCCGCCCTACATTGAAAAGGAAATTGAAAAAGCAAATCAGAATAAACTCGAAAAAATTAAAAACAAAACTGAGTGAATCAGTCCGTATGAAGTTTTTGTGAATATATGATAGTCTTTAAATATAAATAGTCAATAAATATATAATAGTCTATAGATATATATTATTCAATAATATATAAAAGTCAATAAATATATATTATTTAATAATTATATAATAGCCAATAAATAAATAAGTCATACATGTTATCCATTTATTGTTAAATTGAAAAAAAAAAACATTTTCTGCATTTCCTTTGTAAATTTTATTGAAAATAGAACTTGAAATTGTAATGAATTTTGATAATATGGATATACATTATTTCTCATGATAATCTTTATAGGTTGATGTTATAATAATTATGTGAAATCAATATTTGTAAAGTTTTCAATATAGAACAGAAATTATCCATTTTTCTTCTGAAATTCTCTTCTCATTACAGTAGATGTATTACCTTTCACTGATAATAGAAACCTTAGATAATGTATAATTTGGAAATGAATTGTTTTATTGATTTCAATAAGCATTTCAATTCACTTCAATAAGAAATCATGTTATCACATACAGTGGTGTAATACAATAGTTCATTAGTATTATAATTCTTTCTTATTATATCAGGCTATAAATACCTTTTTCCATTGCATATATTTCCACCAATAGATTCATTGATGGAAATACCATGTAATAATACATGGTAATACCATGTAGTACATGGAAATGTGACTCATGAGAAAATGTATTGAATCTTTCTACATACGAGTTTTCGTAAGTTCAAATATATATTCGATGATATTCCATGATAAGGTATAGTTATATACTATTCAGAACCTTATCAATTTTCAACCTTTTTTCTTATTGGTCTCACTGTTTCCAAATCAATGTAGGAATTTGCCACACTGCGTTAAATAAATATAATTTTAAACTTTGTTCATTATTCAATCAATAAATATTTGTTTATTTATCATTGAATTTATACAATATGAAAAGTGTGAAAATAAATATAAGTTAATTTGCATAAAATAATATATTTAATAAATACATTAATTGTATTTTATTCAAATATAAGGTATAAATTTGAACTGAAATGTTTAGAGTTATCAGTGTATTGAGGTTTCAGCTGGATATGTTTATACTTTCACACTATTTAATACTGCTTATAGTCCAAATATGATTTCTAGTGAAAATCATTTACAAGCTTCAAGAATGAAGACTAAAATTTTGGTCCCTGTGAGAATTCAAGGAGCTCCAGGCTACTAAAGATTTCTTCATGAACACACTGAAGACTAGACAGACAGTCATTCATCAGACAATAGACAGGCATTTCAACAATCAATTGGTTACGGTCAACTGCAGACTTGTGTGGAGGGTTGATGGCTTTGTATTTTCACTCCCAAACGCTCTCTCTCATAGCGCTCTCACTTCTCACTCAGAAAACTGTACTGTTTTTAGCCCTACACTGGTTCGTGCCATAGACTAAAAATTTTACTCCCTTCCGGGCCTTAATGGACACAACGGCCTGGAATTCAAGACAGCCTCAACTTGCACTAACACTGTATTCAACTCTTCATAAGTGAGTAGTTCAGTACCAATCACTCGGAACAAATGCGATTTGACGGATTTGACATTGGCTTCCCAAATTCCACCAAAATGGGGAGAGCCTGGAGGGATAAACTTCCAATCTATATGATACTCCGCCAATTTGTTCATGAGAGAATGTTGAAATTCAGTCGAATTCAATAACTGCGATAATTTTTGTAACTGTTCATAGGCACCGACAAAATTTGTGCCACAGTCAGAGTACATAACCCTACAAGGACCTCGAGGAGAAAGGAAACGGCGAAATGCTGATAAAAACATAGCTGTTGATAGATCTGAAACTAATTCAATATGAACGGCCTTGGTTGCTATGCAAATGAAAAGACAAATATATGACTTACAAATGAACGGATTTCGCCTTCTGGCCATAGTGATCCGAATGGGTCCACAATATTCAACTCCACACGTAGCAAACGGCTTAGATGATAGCACTCTACATGATGGTAAATTGCCCATTTTTGGTGGTATTGTAGTAGGGTGACTATAATAGTCTATGAGAAGAATAACCAATGGATCCTACTTTGGCAGCACTATAGGATGACAGCTGTCAAAATTGGTTTCATCGTTTTGGAGATGACCGCCCACACGAATCAATTCACCATCCAAAAAAGGGTACAATTGTTGTAAACGTGAAGAACAATCATTTCCCACCTTTAAATCATGCAACTCCTTTGCAAAATGAATTTTTTGGACGACTCTACACAGGGGTGCCCACAAGGGGGGGGGGGCATGGCGCAATTTGCGCCATCAACAAGTTGGGGGGGGCATGATTTTTTTTATATTTTATGTCAACATTTTGAATCATGGCTAAAATATCAAGGTATTAAATAGAGATATCCTAATGTAGTTAATTTAAATACTTTTTCTTACCTTTACAATGTTATATTTTGCCAAGTGTAACTTAATATAAAGCATAGAAAATATTTTGTAAGCAGGAATTTTAGTAATTTCAAGTCTATGAGTTTGAAGGTAAATCTTTGACAAAAATGAATTATAACTTCATCATCTACTATTATTCTGATTTCCTTTGCTTAATTTTAATTTTTATGGTCCTGTGTTTGAGTTTCCTTGCAACCTAATTTCCTTAAAAGCACAATGATAAGTTGAATTGTAATGTACATTTTAATCTAATAATTATTTTAATTTCGAAGGCGTTTCATGATGATATTAATGTCTCTGAAATGGGAATGCAATTATAAACAACATCGCAAACTCTAGTGAATTTGACAGAAGAAAAAACTTCTCTTGTCAAAAATATCAAATGAAGCTGTAATGGAAGCAATTGAAAGTAGTGATATTGAAATTAGTGAAAATTGAACGTAATATTTTATTTGCTGGCTGCCTAGCATAGGCTACGGAAAGCTTGCATTTTTTCAACCGATGGACGAGGTGAGGATCTTTCTTAGGGTTGGGAACTGCCTAGCTTGCATCCCAGCCTGGGAAAGATAGTTTCCATCCACTCGTCCCATCAACAGTTTCCGGCTCTTCTTCCCCCCTGCCGTAGTCTAGTTTTCCACGTGTAGGCCTAGAAAGAGTCGGACCTGAGACAAAAATTGCATTCTTTCCGTGCACTCTTGTTTTAACCGTTGAAGCGAACACAGCGCGCTCAGACATCAATTCTTTTCGGGAGTGTGGATCACCAAAATCATCGTTTAATGGATTTCTTCAGCGTCTTCATTATGGGTGAGTCCCGAATATTAATCCTACTCAAATGACAAGGGGCGATCGAACTTTATTTGCATAACGATAGGTTTTTTATTGTTTATTTGTACCATTCCAAATCTCTTTCAATGTTTTTTTTTGTATTAGGCTAGGCAGCCAGAGTAGAGTCAAAATTGTTGTAAAAATTTGGTAGAGAAAATGTTTAAATACAACAAATTTTCATAGAGAAAAAATTAGCTTTCTTTAACCACGTCTACCCTTTGGTAAAACAGTTCATTAATATCTAATCTACCCGAGATATTACAATGGTGGCAGTTCGGTGGAATTTGGCTGCAAGAATGCCAAAAATATAGAATACAGTGGAAATCAGTAGAATAATTTATCAGTGGATTGAAAAAAAAAATGTCGGGTAGCACTGATTATAAAATTAGAAAACATAACTTTTTAATGCTAATACAGGAAATAGTGGAAGTTTTATTGGAGCTGCTTCCAATGTACGAATATAACGATTTGTTGATGGAAGATTCATTACTAGTCATTGATCTTGTTAGTCCACTACTCGACGAAGAACTTGATGATTAATAAATTATTATTAGTTGGCTGCCTACGCGAAATTAAATACTGTGAATTGTTTGAGTGTAACAAAATATTAAGTAATCATAAAATATTTTAACAAGTTATTTAGATTGAATTGAAACCAAATTGCGTAGCTTTTGACCAAAATTTTTAAATACTAGAATTATTGAAAAGTTGATTTTGATTGTTTTTTTTTATGGAATGTAAGAACTTAATCATTGATGTAAGAATATTTAATGTGGGATCATTTTGCTTCTGATACTAAATTGTGAAAAAACCAATCTATGAAGGGCTTTCTTGAAATTTGTTACACGAACGGAAGAATTTGAAATTTAATCCAAATTATCAAACCTTAAAATTAACCATTTCAATTTTTTTCTCTCTTTCTTTCTTCGAGTTATTAATTGCTGAGTTTAAGAATAATTATTGCATTCCAAAATTATCACCTTAGACCGAAATAAAGAGTAGGAAGAGAGTCTTTAGTGACAATCTGTTCAAATTCTATCATTCATTAATAAGAAATCATTAATAGTACTGATTTTGGCGGAGTAGTTCATAAGATATAACAACTTCATCCTACTGAGCTCTATGGACACGATGGTCATGGGGCACGATGATGTTAACCCTCCTCCAAAACCTTCGTCACACGTGCTAAATCCGGGAAGACTTGGAAAACGCATCCGAAATGGACGAATTAAGGAGACAGTTAGCGGAGCTTAGAGCTCAGAATGAACGTAATGAAGCGGAGAAAAACTAACTTAGGTCAGAATTATTATCGCAAGATTCAAGAAGCCACACCAGTGGCCAAATCACTTCATCTGTAAGGAAGGATTTGGGAGTACAATCTCTCGTGAAATCGTTTTCGGGCAAAGAAGGAAGTCAGAGTGTATTCATCGAATATTTATCCAAATTCGTGAATTCATCCAAAATTTAAAACTCATTGCTCAACTCGGAAATTGGGAGGACAATGATTTGAAGTTTATTTGTAGAATGAAAACGACGGGTGCAGCTGCAACTTGCTTAGACACTCACCCCGAGTTACTCTCTGTCGTTTCCAAATTTGAAGATTACAAACGTATACTCAAACAAAGATTTGAGAAAAGTCTCGACCCGGAACGAAGTTTATTTGTAGAATGAAAACGACGGGTGCAGCTGCAACTTGCTTAGACACTCACCCCGAGTTACTCTCTGTCGTTTCCAAATTTGAAGATTACGAACGTATACTCAAACAAAGATTTGAGAAAAGTCTCGACCCGGAACGATGGCTCTTCGCGCTCAGCGCCATAAAGCAAAATCAAGGTGAGACCGCCCGTGCGTTTGCTGACCGTTGTCGCGAAATTGGGTTAAAAGCGATGCCTATTCCTGCCACCCCCAACAGGCAATATGGGCTCGCACGCAGCTCAACAGGACATTATTGACTGCTTTTGTACGAGGACTTCAAGGGTCAGCAGCCGTAACCCTACAGGTCCATCCACCAAAAGACCTAGAAGCGGCAATAGTTGTAGCGGAGCGTGTTGAACAAGTTACAGAAAACCGTCCTGATAGTATTTTTGCGGTTCAAGGTAGTGAGCAGAAAAAGGTAACATCCAAGTTCGTGGATAGAAAAGGAAGTAATGAGAGGAATTCCGGTTGTTTCAAATGTGGCGGAAAAGGACATTTCGCTCGGGATTGTGCGAACCGAAGAGAAGCAAGTAATAAGAACAAAATATCAAAATCAATCGATAAGAAGAAATTCGAGAATAACAGCAGAGAGGATCGTAGGGCGAGGCCGAAATTTTGTTTTTTTTTTTTGCGGTAACCCTAACCACCTTTCCTATCAGTGTTCGAAACGGGCGAAAGAGTCATCTACCGCGACTAGGAGTAGCTCAAACTCTCCAGTCAGACGTAATAATTCAGAAAACTAGAGTCGGCTAGGGGTAAGAATTGCCCGACCACCTGGCCTACGGAAATGAAAGGGCGTTATGTCATTCCCAACAGTGGACAAGGACTAGTTGCGAAAATTTGGGTAGAAGGAGAAATCAAGAAATTTTTGGTAGACACGGGAGCCGAGATTTCTATTCTAAAGGAAAGCATACCTGGGGTATGGCTTGAAAAAGAAAATACTTCGGTGAGGGGTGTGACCGGAGATTCGTTATCAGTGGCAGGAACTCAGATTGTGACCTTGAAAGTAGCACAATTTGAAGTTTGACATAAATTCGTTATAGCACCCATTCAAGTCGAATATGACGGGCTTTTAGGTTGGGACTTGTTAACCAACTAGGCTCTAGAATTGATGTTGTAGGAGGCGAAATAACGGCTCCGTGAACTTGTAGTGCACAAGCCCGAAAAAAATTGACAATAAACTACGAATTTTGTGTCGGCAGAATATCCAAAAATTAAATTTTGTACAAGCACCATTTTTTTTACATGCATTTGAAGTTGCGGTCAAGGTCATTTTCCAATGCTAATTTCCCTATGCTGGAAGTGTGAACTTGTAGTGCACATGTCAGAAAAAATCCGAAAAAAATTGACAATAAACTACAAATTTTGTGTCGTCTGAATATGCAAAAATCGAATTTTGTACAAGCACCGTTTTTTAATTAGACGCTTTTGAAGATGGAGTCAAGGTCATACATATCATTGATTATTTCCCTATGCTGGCTACCTGCCAGCTATGCTACCGCTCATGCAGGCAGTATATTATGCAGGCGTGATAGTACAATTTGTATTATTTTGAATAAATAAAATACTGTATCCAAGTGGAAAAGATGATCTATTGAATCATCATCAACCACAAATGAAATATGCAAGCACAGTTTTCACGGGAAAATTTCAAAGTTCAAAATTTGTAGTAGTGATACTATGGGAATTCTTGAATAATCAACCGAAAAAGTCAAGTGCATGGCATTTCTTGTGTTATTTTGGACTGAATGTAATGTTGAACATATATAGTATCATTTCTGATCTTGAATGAATTTTGTACAGGCACAGTTTTCACGAAAAAAATTCCAAAGTTAAATACCAGTTATAGGTATCCTCTTGTGAATTATTGAATAATCAACCACAAAAGTCAAGTGCATGGCATTTCTTCTGTTATTCTGAACTGAATGTGATTGTAAACATATAAAGAATCAATCCTGATCACGAATGAATTTTGTACAAGCACAGTTTTCACGAAAAGAAATTTCAAGGTTCAATATCAGTAATAGTGTTACTAAGGGTAATTCTTGAAAAATCAAACACAAAAGACAAGTGCATGGCATTTCTTCTGTTATTCTGGACTGAATGCAATGTTGAACATAGATAGAATCATTCCTGATCAGGGATGAATTTTGTACAAGCACAGTTTTCATGAGAAAAAAATTCCAAAGTTTATTACCAGTTATAGGTATCCTCTTGGGAATTCTTGAATAATCAACCACAAGAGTCAAGTGCATGACATTTCTCCTGTTATTCTGGATGAATGCAATGTTGAACATATATAGAAAAATTCTTGATCAGGAATGAATTTTGTACAAGCACAGTTTTCACGAAAAAAAATTCCAAAGTTTATTACCATTTATAGGTATCCTCTTGGGAATTCTTGAATAATCAACCGCAAAAGTCAAGTGCATGACATTTCTTGTGTTATTCTGAACTGAACACCATTGTAAACATATACAGAATCAATCCTGATCACGAATGAATTTTGTACAAGCACAGTTTTCACGAAAAGAAACTATGAATTTTCATATTATTAAATCATGCCTTGAAAATTATGCTTCCAGTGTTTAGAGAAAATGTCACATACTTTGAGTTTGAGATAAATAATAATCATGATCTATGTCGAGTCAATTTATCTAGTTGATCTTGTAGGCAGTGAGAAAATGACACTATTCTAGTGAGAAGCGAAATACAGAATTATTATTGTCGATAGCCTGGCACTCGATCATAGTTTTGTTTTGACTAGCGTTCTGTCATAAAGGTTTCCTACTGGAATATTATAATGGAAAGTGTTTTTCTCATGATTGTAGAATGCAAAATCACGCTTGAGTCATGTTGAAAAATATCCGAAACAAATCAGAAAAAAAATAGGAAACAGATCAGTCTATTGAAGACAAGATTTTTTGTCATGAGTTCTAATTGGATAAGTTTTTGTGAGTATGGCACCACTCTATAGCATTGTCTCTATACACTCAACGAGATGATTCCTAATGAATGAGAAGGAGAAAAGAGAAAAAGAGTTATGATAAAGATATTTACGGTATTTGTTAGAAGGATTCATTACGGGTTCGTGAAGGGTTTATTAGTCAAAGATTTTGTTACGTGACAATATAATGTATATAGAAGAAATTCCGGAATGTAAATAACTTGCGCAACTAGATTAGTCATTAAATTATGTTATTAACCTTGTAATCTTAAATATATTCAGGTAGGTGAATTAGGTTTAATTTTATTTCATTGATCGGCTGCATACTCGTGGTAAATGAAATGATTGTACGGTTTTCTCACGGTAGTAGATAATTGATTGTTTGGCAAATCGGGTGATTATCAATTTTTGAAGTTATCAACAGTCATAATATCCTATGTGACAATGTATGTACGTGAGGTGTCTAATAATAATAAGAAGTTATTTAGCATAAGACGATTTATCATAATATTCTATACTATACCCATTTTCAATAGCTTAATACTCATTCATTCATAGTTAAGAATTATAAATTCGAATACCCAGTTAGGAGTTAGTACATATAGATAAAATATATTCTCATTTGTAAAATAATAAGGATAATATCTAGGGCCTCATATTTTATATCCTATTCGCTTTATATTTCCTATTATTTTTGTTGATATCCCTATTCTTTATTAGTTTACCTTCTGTGATGAATACAATTATAAACTTATCATAGGTTTATTCAGTTTAACTAATTCCGTTTTAGTTCACTTAATATAATTCAGTGGTAGAGATTTCCGGCTGGAATACAATAATAGATAGAAAATTTTCATAGCTACGGAATGTACATCAAGCGTGTGTCATTGCTCTCCGGTGGCTCGCTAGTGTTGCAGTTTCAACCATTGTTATCTTTGAATCGTAGTCTATGTAGAATAGTATTGCCTATTGAATTGCTTTATATTGTTAAAAATATGTTGCACTCTCAACTCTATAGTAATGATAGTTAGATTTCAATACATTCAGCAGAGTGAAAAAGTTTCATCCTTTACTATTATAATCAATGTACTTCATATTTTACAACAGCAGAGTAACATAGAACCAATTAAAACTATGATGTCTTTTAAACGATTTTGCCAAGAAAATAACCAGGGTCTCAATAAAGTGATTGAAGTATTCAAGATTATTATACTCGGTCCGTCTTTAGTACCTACTTAAAAAGTGAACATGCCCATATTGTTTTGTCCTGACTCTTGCCACAGTTTTGAAGACTCTTGCCACAAATCTCAATTAGTTATACATTTTGCTGAATTTCGGAATGATAAAAGAGATTTCTTTTGAAGAGGGCCCACTTCAAATTGGATCCTACTAACAATCCAGAAATTTGACTCTCCAAATCATACAGAATGCCTCAATGGTAACATATCCTGATTAGATTTCTTTTTGCGTGTTTCACACTGTAAGGAGGGGGAGTGTGCCAAGCACTATTTTTAATTCAGGCCTTTTCCCAAGTTATAATAGTAAATTTAATACGCAATAGACTAGAGCCATTATTGTGAGTTAGCAAAACAAATTATTTTCCCTCTCTCTATTATGAATGGCCATGACTTCGAGTTTCCCATGATAGATATTTAAAAATTGTGGCTCTGAGTTGTCGAGGAATGTAGATTATGGAATTATCTCTAAAACGTAGCCTTCCTGTTGCGACATGGAGTGCGATAAGCTGGAAAACAGCAAGCATTGAAATTATAAAAAAACTACCGATTTTGCAGTTACTATTTGGTCCAAAGGCTCTAGAAGCCACGCGATGATTGGTCAAATTGATTCCCTTCGCCCAATAGGAGACGTGTTTCCAAATACAGTAGTGGGGCGATTCCCCAGCCGAGAGACCAGATTACATTTCGGAGGACACTTTGCTAGGAGCACTACGAGAGTAAATATGTAGTCATTATGTTTCACCCTTTTTGGGCAGGTTTACAAGTTCATATCATTAGTTAATGTAGGAGCTAGTTTTATTTTTATTAAAGTTCAAATTTTCTAGTAGTGCCATGTCCTGAAAAGTTTAATTGTGTTTCTTCATCAAGTACAAATAATTGTTTCTTCAAATAACCGCTAAGGTACATAAAATAAGGTTAAAATATAATTTAGGGAATTTAATTGATTGAAACTTCCATAAGAGTATTGTATTAACAAAGCCTGTTATTTTTCAAGTTAATAATATTGATTGAGAATAATCCTTTTGATTTTATTAGTGATGGAAGATAATTATAAATTTTTTTCTAAAGAAGTATAGAAAGTTTTCAGTTACATGACATTTGAGTTATTGTTTCTGGAGATATCTTATCGTAGAGTATTGCTGAAAGTCAGGAAGATAGCCTTTCAATTGGAATGGAATTTTTAAGATTATGTTCATATGGAGTTTATGACATTTTATAATTTTATATTTTTCAGACTTTGTTTTCTTATGTCATTAAGGCTTTCGAATGATTTAGTAAATTTTTATGATAGAAATCTTAATAGACGAAGAAGAAAGTTTTTCTTTTCCATGAAATTAATATTAATGAATGTTACCATACATGAGTTAATTCCTGATATTGAGCCTGATACATGAATGTTCCAATTTTAATACAATTTAGATTATTTTCTATGTGTCTACTAATTTTATTTAATTAAAGGTGAAAACTATCTACAAGATGAATCTTATAAGGCAAACATTATTTTTACCTTAAAGTGAAATTTTCAAAATTTTTTTCTTTTATTGTGTTATAGAGTGTCTTGTTTTGTTTTGTGATAAATTCATAATTCTAGTTGATACTCGTTTTTGGACTTGTATTTGTAGGTAAATCAAATCATAAACTCTGGACTGTTCATTTTAAATTAAGGTTCTGAGCAGTTTTGGGCGAATGCCCGTTGTTTACACTTGTGTTGCATCCTATAGTTCATAAATAATAAATAAAATAAATGTTGGCTAGCGCACAAGTTTCCAACAATACTAGTTGAGCCACTATATGAAAAATTATATTTGATTTCGCAAACCAAACAAAAAATATCATATATTTTTGCATCATTTCAATCTGAATTATTCCTTTTCTAAGAGTATTATATCAACTTATATAAAAGTTAACATCATAATTAATGAAGTATTCATTTTTCTAAAAGTATTATATTAATTTATTACAGGTGTTTTCATAAATGTTGCATTGTATATTAATGACACTCTGGCAAGTAAATTCGTTTTAATTCAATCTGTTAAATTTTGAGAATGAAATCAGAACATCAAGATAAAATCTAAATTAAATAACAGAATAAACTCCTGTTTTAGCTTTTGATGAAGTGTAGGAAGAGTTAGAAATTAATGCTGTAATACATTTATTTACAGCGGTTCATGTGTGTCCCCAAACCAACTTCATGTACCACCCCTTTGGTTCCACAAATTTATGTAACACCGCTTCAAGACACCCGTTCAGACTACAGGTCTAGGGACGTAAGAGGACGTCGCCATCAAGCCAAATTCAACCAGTAAAAGTTCACCGCCAAAACAAGGTACTGTAACCCCGACGATAAAGCAACGTACAGACCAACGAAAGTGCAGTGTAGTGAAACAAAGGTTCATTCGAGAATGTCAATCAAAAGTGGGGATTCAAAATTATTATTAAATGGGTTATATGGGTTACTATCGACAAAATTTGGGTTCAACGGACTTTTCTTTCTTGAGTAGTTTCATGTTGAAATTAATTTGTTATTTTATGACTGATATTGTTTGGTTTTGTGACGTATTGCTATCTAAACGAGGGATAGTAATGCGCCCCCAAATCAGATGAAGAATGTCAACAAAGTAACATGAAATTGTTGTTTCTGTTGTTCGCTTTTAGTTGCCAATGTTTATTGAAGCTGTTTGTATTTTTCAATTATTTCAAATTGTAGTGTTATTCTATAGTAGAAACCTATTAAATCAGGCATGGCAAGATTAATTGAAGTTTTCTTGACTCTAGCCCGTTCACCTGCATGAATTAGGTATAGACTCAGGTGTTTTCTAGATGTGTCGGCCTATTTCTAAATTCTAAATTTTATTCAAAATTATCTTCTTTATCATCTTTTAAAAGGTCAGGCACACAACTGCGCCGACTCTGCTACAGAGCATTTTATATCTCTGAAATTCAAATTTAAAAAACAAAATCAAATTTTCTAACTCATTCTAATTAGTTAAGATTAATTTTTCCAAGTCGATACTTAATAATTCATTCTGTGAACGTGTTAACTGTCAATATTTTGGGTTTGGAGTTGAATGAATAATTTATTGTTACTACTCCAATTTTTCTGAAGTTTAAATAATTGTAGATGAAACAGGAAAGTTATTCAGTTATGTTAAACCATTAAAATGATAATCTTTTGAAGTGCTTAAAGATAAAGTCAAGTATCATTGATGCTTAAGTTGAAAGTATTCTAAAACTTTATATTGAAATTGATTATTGACAAATTAAAGGTTTAACGGTGGAATAAAAATTAGTAGAAGAAACTAGCATAGGTGAAAAACAACTGATTCTAAGTGCTGAATAAAATTTTTGTATTCTGTAATTCCGTGAATGATGATAGAAATTATTGTAATGTCAACGTACGTATTCTGGTCTCACGTCTGGTAGTTGAATATCATTATAGTAGTAGTGAATGTGAATATTGAGATTTTGAAAGTCAACTCAATTAAATTAGGAAAATTCGGAAATTATTATGGAGAATGTTTGAGGAAAATAGGAAATTTTTTTTGATAAGTTTAGGTAGATTGAAGGTAATCAGAGAATAAATAGGAAACTGTTTTATTAGTTAGTCTATTGTTGATATGTAGTTTTGAAAAGTTGATTAGTAGTTTTGGCCTTGAGATGTTTAAACTAAATAATTAGATATTGTAGATTAAAGTTGAAACAATGAACAAATCCTTGGGAATTTGTATAAAAATAAGTTGATTGAGATGAGGTTGTTAAGTCCCTTTATCACTAATGTTTATTCTCGAAAAGGTGAATCAGTTTTATTATTGGAGATATTATTTTTAGGTGTGATTTTTGCGGTAGGCATGCGTAGTGATAGGGTAAAGATCCGTTGTGTTGGTGACGTTTCCTGTAGGCTGTGGAGAATTTTTTTTGTTTAGTTGAGACTCAAGATTTAGAGGAGGACACGGGGATGTCCTGCCTATGTGTGATGTTGTTGAATTTAGGTAATCGGCGAAAGTGTAGGTCCGTGTCCAGAGAGAATGGAGCACTGCCCGAAAGCTGTCCATGTAACAAATCAAGGAATTTAGCTGTGACTAACCTTGCAAATTTGTACGGTGGAATTGTATAATTTTAGCGAAAGGCACTGAAGATGGTGTGAGCTAAGATTTTTTTGTATCTAGTAAACGGTCTGGTTCATTCGAGAGTTATGGGGCTCGTCAGTAGAATAACGTAAACCGAAATCTAGAATATTTAGTGAGTCTTTGTAGTGATTGTAAGGAAAACAATCAGCGTAAGGCAGTTTAGGGAAGCCCAGTCAAAAGGTTCGTTAATGTTTGGTAGGAAAGTCAGCCGCAAAAACACAAGTAATAATTGGTAAAAAAGGGGTATTATTGAGTTTAAAGTTGCTTAGAAATTTGGTATGGTAACGAAAATTGAAGGTTTTAGACAATGAATATTTAAAGTTATTAGTTAAGGTATACAAATAAAATAACAGAGAAAAATTCTCGTGTAGGTAATGCTACATGGTTATTAGTGAAAGTAGAAATAAATATTGGAACAGTACTTAACGGGTTAAATTAAAATAAGATTAACAGTGAAATTTTTCTAGTTGAATTTGAAATGAAAAGGGAAAATCTCGTGAGTTAAGCATGAGTTAAATTATTCTGTAGTTGAGAGTTGAAAGGTTGACTAAGAATTTAAATGGGGATATAAAGTAGAAATAGGTAGGAAAATTCGTGTCAAAAGGAAATAGAATTTTGTTGGGAAAATTAAATTGAAGTAATTAACAGTATAGTAGAAATCTTATCTTGGCCAGTAGTAGTTAAATGCCGGGTGAACTGATGTAGGAGTCTTGGTCTAGTTCAAAGGAAAACGGAGAAGGAAGAGTGAGAGAGTTTTCCATGTGAATAAGTTGAGATATTTTGAGATCCAGTAGAGTAATTGAAACTAGTTGGATATGAAGTTTATTGTTGAGAAATAATTATGTGAGGCTCCAGTAAGGTTGGAAATGTCAGTGAACTTAAGAATCAGTAATAGTGTAATAGTAGTCTATTAATGTGTTAATGTATTGGTAAATTTCAATAATGTTGATAATCAGAAGACAAGCAGTAGCAGTCCAATGCTAAGATAGTTGTTGCAGCTGAATTTTCATATTATTAAATCATGCCTTGAAAATTATGCTTCCAGTGTTTAGAGAAAATGTCACGTACTTTGAGTTTGAGATAAATAATAATCATGATCTATGTCGAGTCAATTTATCTAGTTGATGTTGTAGGCAGTGAGAAAATGACACTATTCTAGTGAGAAGCGAAATACAGAATTATTATTGTCGATAGCCTGGCACTCAATCATAGTTTTGTTTTGACTAGCGTTCTGTCATAGAGGTTTCCTACTGGAATATTATAATGAAAAGTGTTTTTCTCATGATTGTAGAATGCAAAATCACGCTTGAGTCATGTTGAAAAATATCCGAAACAAATCAGAAAAAAATAGGAAACAGATCAGTCTATTGAAGACAAGATTTTTTGTCGTGAGTTATAATTGGATAAGTTTTTGTGAGTATGGTGCCACTCTATAGCATTGTCTCTATACACTCAACGAGATGATTCCTAATGAATGAGAAGGAGTAAAGAGAAAAAGAGTTATGATAAAGATATTTACGGTATTTGTTAGAAGGATTCATTACGTGTTCGTGAAGGGTTTATTTACTGCATTCTCCTTCTTAGCTTCATTATTAAGCACTTCATCTTCTTCAATCAATTCGCTTTCCGTCTCTGTTTGCGAAGTGTCTTCACTATCTAAATTACACTGAACAGCACAAGAATATGTTTGTCGTCCTTGTTTAGAATTTGGTTTAGAATGATGCATCTCATTAAATGAACTATTAGTACCGGTATAGTAAGCTGAAAGTCTATCATAAATATCACCCTCTTCTTCCTCCTTGATCTTAACTAGTTCTTCCATCTTCTGCAGTAGCCTCAAGAATAATGCTGTTGACGATGAATCAATGGTGTGTGTATCACCACATCTCACGAGCAACTACTTACTAACCTTCATACTTAAACTTATTCACTGATTTACGCGCACTCTGTTGTGGAGTTGACAAACCTACACATACTATTAGAAACCAATTGCACTTCTCTTACGAGCGATGTTAGTGGTTTATATTCCATTATTGTATCACTTACAAGAATACAATATGCTATTGTCAAATTTGTTACTGGCTTTTTAAATTCAATTTCTACTCTAACATCAGTCGATACCTTCAAGTGATCTGATTGATGTGAACAATCTATTACAAAAATCGGTGTTTCATCCTTAAACTTAGCAAAATTAACTGCATCTCCATATTCAGTATTCACCAGTAAATTATAGTATGATAGTGCAAAATCAAGAAATGATTTGTACATCAAAACTTTACTACCTAGGAAATGATCATAGGGATAATACTGTGAGTTCAAATAAAGTTTAACATTATGAAGATGACAAAAATCAAATTTCGCCATATTAGCTTTCATTGTTAATTTCCTATTTGTATGAAATGCTAAAATCACGTATTTTGGAATGTCTGCTGAGGAGATTGTTCTGATTGTCCAACTATGCTCCTTTGTTAAAGGAAGAACTGGGTATTCATGAATCTCCCATTTCCTGAAAGCTAATTTTAATCGTCTGTCTGCATCAAGTATTTTCAGGAATTTTAGTCTTCTATCATTTTCTAGCTCAATATACGGCATCTTCCATACTAGCTTAGTCAAAGTTATTGAAACTCTCTTACCATCTGCTGATTCAATACAATTTATATCTGATGATGATCTAAGTAGTACAAGCTCTTGTTTTAAATTCAATATTACATGTTTGAAATCCTCGAAAAAAGGAGGAATTATTCATATTGATACTTGATTTTTCGAGTAATGCCAAACATTTGGCACAAAAATTTCTCTATCAAAACCTAATATCGGTGCAATAGAATCTTGCTGACTTAAATCAATTGCTTTACTCGAATATATTTCTGTTTTTGATGTATTGTTATTACCTATAATTTTTAAATCATTAGATTCATCACTTATGTTTAATTTTTCTTTTAATGCTTCTATGATTGTATCAATTTCATATGATCCTGTTTCCAGTTTCACTAGATTATCACCGAATTTGAAACAAGAATTCTTTCTTTTCTCTACATTAGGTATTGAGTTGAAGGTCCACAAATTTATTAAGCCTATCTCCCATTCAGTCTCACTTGAAAGTTCAAGTACTTCTGGTAAAGTTTCATAAAGCTCACTCGTATTTGATGATAATGTTATAACAACCATTTTATAGAACCTTCTCTCAGCATTCAACACTTATAACTGATGAAGCTAAGAAGGAGAATGCAGTATTGGAAGAAACAGGTGAGTCAGACATTTAAACTTTCTGTGTGGTCAAATTTCATGGATTTAAAAATTATTCAGATAATTCATTTGTTCTAAAAGAATTTGTGCTTATTGATACACGTCAAACATATGTTTTATATCATTTCAAACCACCATTTCCTAAATCAGAACTTCCATGGAAATCATATTGTGATGTATCTTGGCTGGAATTTTATCATCATAAGATAAAATGGGAGATGGGAGATACCGAATACTCTGATAATATTATCAAAAGTTGTCTACAAAACTATCAAAAAGTTTATACTAAGGGTAGAGAAAAGATGGAATTTTTAAAGAAATTTCATGCTAATGTAGAGATGATATCAGATAATTTTGAAAGACCTGATTACAAAAAATATGAAAGTAGTTGGTGTTATGAGATTTGCAAAATACATAGATTAGTTGGGAATGGGCATTGTGCACTTTTCAGCGCAAATCATTATCTTTCAGAATTACTGATAAAGTCAGAAGTAATGTGTAAACAACATGTGGATTATATGTGTGAGAGTAAGAGGATGAGATCTATGAAAAGTTGTCCTTTTTATAATAATGAGAAAAAAAGAAAGTATGCAAGACAGGGTTTTTTCTACAATGGTAGTAAAGTAATTTGTGTTTATTGTGGATATGAACTGTTTATGCATAGAGCTAGAATATGTAATCTTAATAGCGGTATAAATACAGTAAATTTTTCAGTCTTGGTTTCACTGGTATAAATAGAGCTGAAAATGGTAGGATGATTCAGTGTGCTATTAAACATCGGTCAGGATGAATCCGGCAAATTGGTTAGCAGCTGAAGATAATTTAGAAAGTAAACTTCGTGAACATTTAGAATGGTTTGATGTATGTGAAAATTCAATCAGTAAAGCTAAAAAAGAAAATCGAGATACAACGTTATTAGTGGAATTACTATCAGTTTTTTTATCAACAGTGAATATTAATGACATTAACGAGTATTTATGTTATTATAGACCATTTAAATTAAATGTGAATAAACTATTTAAATTAGAAAATGATGTATTTAATAATATTACATCATCTATAAACAATGATAAAGTTCATTGACTGCTCGCGAACATGTTTGTGCAGGTCTTTGTAGTGGAAGTAGTGGGGAAGAGTATTGTGGGAATGAAGTCAGTAACTTGAAATTGATATTCATTCTACATTCAACATCATGCGTGTGTGAACGTGTTTTCAATCATGCAAGACACTCTATCTTTTGATTTGGCAAAGTTCAACCAAACATCATACAAAGATATTCCAATTGTTCAAATATATGATTTGAAACCTGATTTAAAATATCCTATACAAAAAGCGAGATTAGCATGAACAAAGTGTGGAGTTAGGATTGTAATGAGACTATATGAAATTAATAAGAAGAGTGGTGCGTATTCGTTTTATGATGTTTATCTACCTGAGAAGTATTTATCAACATTGAATGCAGCAACTTTGGATGATTTTAACAGTAGAAAGTATGTAATGAGATGTCAACATAGAGAGGATAAACCATCTTTAATTCACTTGGAAATGCAAAAGTAAGAACTCAAAACTAACTTAAACTGGATTGTTTTAATTTACTTGGAATTAATGAAACTCAGTGATGTAGGTCTGTCTCATAGTTAAATGTTAACAATTGATATTACTATATTAGTCTAGATATTTAGTAAATATTTAGTCTACTATAGATAATCTATCAATATTTAGCTAGAGATGGAGATGAAGCACTTTAAAACTTCAATGCCTGTGCTTTTTACTGCATGGATAATGTGAATATTCAAATTAATTATATACTATCGAATTATATTCATATTCATTTTCATCCTACAGTCAGGTGGAAAGAAAAGCATATATGAAAGAAAGTAAGCCATATTTTACTCAGTCTTTACACAAAAAAATAACTGATCTAACAACTACATCAATGATAGTAAAAAGATTGTATGTAGTAAAAGAAGCAACACTAAGAATTAATAATAAGTAGAGCTGTCGCTGCTGCTGCTGCTGCACAATTTCTGATCTAACTCGGTGATGTAGGTCTGTCTCATAGTTAAATGTTAACAATTGATATTACTATATTAGTCTAGATATTTAGTGAATATTTAGTCTACTATAGATAATCTATCAATATTCAGCTAGAGATGGAGATGAAGCACTTTAAAACTTCAACGCCTGTGCTTTTTACTGCATGGATAATGTGAATATTCGAATTAATTATATACTATCGAATTATATTCATATTCATTTTCATCCTACAGTCAGGTGGAAAGAAAAGCATATATAAAAGAAAGTAAGCTGTATTTTACTCAGTCTTTGCTGAGTTCAGCCAGAGTTAACTACAAAAGGTGTTAGTACATACATAACCTATAAATTATGAGTCAATGCTTTAGTTATCCAAAGTTCAAAAAGCTATCAAGGCTTCTTATGGGTATAACATTTGATGAATTTAATGAACTGGTAAATAGTGTAAGATATTCAAAGTACTGTTTAGATAATGACACTGACAGTAAGGAGGTTAAGCATATCAATCAAAATTCAAACAATGTAAATACAAACAATTCAAGATTCTCTATATTATCTGAAATATATGGTTTACTAGATATTGTGATTGATGGTTATGGTCATTTCCATTATGGTTGTAGCTGTGAATCTCCAGTTATGACAATAACTGATGTTAATGAGCTCTGGGAAGCATTATTTGATCTAGCTGAGCGTAAGTGTATGAAAAAGTAATAAACATGAAGCTTCGAAGCTATAAGATATTCTGCTTGCTAAAAGTAACAGGATGGCGGGGGGCGGCGGCATAGGGGGTGGTGGGGGGGCTTGTTTGGAATGAGGATCTTGCAAGTGATATGTCTATATATTTTTTTAAAATAAGTACTTGAACAAAAATGGAGGTCTTCTAGTGGGAGGTTCAGGCGAGGGGTCTTCTCGCACGAAGCATGGGGGATTTATTGGAGGGGGATTCTACAATTGGTACTCCCATAAATTTGTTTTTTTCAAATAAATACTTGAACTAAAATGGCGGTTTTCATATTGGTGGGAGAACTGGTCCAGGCGAGGGGTTATAAAATGGAGTTTTCCTGCATGGAGCGCGGGGGGATTTAGGCAGGGTTTGGAGCCCCCTTGGGGGCTTAGGCTCCGCCCCCCTAATTAAAATAACACTCTGTGATTGGAGGACAGAATCTGCAATAACATACTACTAGTCTTGATAGAATAGGATCAATTGATAGAAGCAACTCCCATCATAAAAGTTTGTGTTTGTTTTATCTATGTAATAAGAGAGAGTAGGGTTGTGTTTGTTCGTTTGTTTGTGTGTTCGTTTGTTCGCATCAAAACATGTCAACTTGTGGATTGCATACCAGAAAAATGGGAATGATTTAGATCTCCAAATATCAATCTCGTGCACCTGGAAGCCCAAATTTCAATTTTCCTTCTAGATTTTTCAGAATTAATGTTCGAATTTCATTATGGTATATATGATTTCATGGAAAATTAAAAAAATTTACCAAATCATATTGTCCCCGTTCTGGCAAAATTCATTAACTACTAGAATGCTTATTTTCAGTAATGTATTTCAATAGGCTTAAAAAATGTAGTTCTTTGAGTAGGCAGAACTCACCAAGTCATATCTTTTATTACTATTTCTATTTTCCACTCTATTAGATTTCACTAAGTTGCTAGACACATTTTTCTTGTCTGGCAAAATTCACCAAAGTCCTTTAGTTTTCAAGGTATCACCTAGCAATTTTCACTAACCATCTTTAATGAGTTTTCATCCTCATGAATACAGAGTTTCATCAAGCACTATACATAAATTCACTATTCATCACTTCACTAAACATATTTCGTGAGTTTTGCTTCCCACAAACTAATTATTAATGGATAGTGATAACATTATTTAGGAAATGGTGAGCAATATTTGCTGTTTGGTAGTCAGGCAAAACTCACCAAGTGTTATGTGCTTGTAACTCAAAACTGTAGTTTTTTACTTGGTGAGTTTTGCCAGTATGGGTACGATATGGTCGAAATTAAAAATTAAATAATATTAAGTTTTCAGTTTGTCAAGTTCTCAATTTATCATGCTTCCAGTTGTTGTATGAAAGTAGCTGAACATTTCTTTTAAAAGGGAAATAAGAAGATAGGATTGATTGGGAATCCTATTTAATTAATAAAAACAGGTTTTCCGTCCCACCCAAATTTTGTCCACCATTTTTGAACCATTTTGAATCCAACTTCATTTTTTTTTTAAATTGGAAGGTGGTCATATGATACATGATTTCGATGCAGGATTTCAAGAGAAAATATGGTGAAACTATGGTGAAAACAGCACATCAATATCTCAAACCTTTTAAAAGTTATTCAAAATTCAAAGATACTGATATATAATCCATGTACCAATCATCTTCTATACTATAATGAAGGGAAGAACTGGCTTAGCCTATACACGTATACATGTGCAAAGGATAGGAAAATTATGTTTGATGCATCATCACGTCTGAACTACTGATTTACTTGAAATGTTGCATATAAATTCTTAATCAACCAAGGATTCTTATAGGCCTATAATTTTCAATTCTTCTAGATTTTATTACGTCAAATTTTCAGTTTGTTGAGTTTTAAAATAGACCCTTGCGAAGCACGGGTTACCTGCTAGTGAAAAATAAAAATCATCTATACTCCCAGGAATAGCTCTGATTGGAGCAGCAGTGCCCAATCAATTTGTTCTCGATAAATGCATTTCAATTAATTCTTCAACTTGGTGCCAACCTAATGAAATAATCTCAACTTAATGCCAACCTGACAAAATTATTAATTGGTCACCAGTTATCAACTGTTTCGAATAGGTAGTCTCTCTAGATTATAGTTCTATAGTAACATATGATATGGACATTTCAATTATAATTAAGAGTTTAGGAGAAGAAGAATATACATGCTAAAAGACGAACTTTAAACCCTTAAATACCACCCTTAGAGTTGAAATTCACCAAAAGATTTCTCAGTGAGCACCTAGGACGTATAAGGAAGCTATATTCTAAGTTTTGTTGCAATCCATCCAGTAGTTATCCAGAAATCGTTATCAGTGAGTCAGTGAGATAAGAATTTCATGAGTGCATTCCTTACCTCAAATTTATTGTGTACTAGCACAGTTTTCATGAGAAAAATTCAAAGTTCAATATCAGTAATAGTGATACTATGAAGAATTCTTGAATAATCTACCACAAAAGTCAAGTGCATTGCATTTTTCCTGTTATTATGGACTAAATGCAATGTTAAACATATATGAAATCATTCCTGATCACAAATGAGTTTTGTACAAGCACAGTTCAGTGATGTTTCATTTCATTAGTCATTTTGCTTTCCGTGTTGCCTGTGCTGTATAATGATGATTGAGAACTTAGTACATTCACCACTCCAGTTCCGATTATGCCTATAATGGTTAATCCTATATACAGAGTTATTTAATCAACGTGCAGTCCATAACTGTCTCTCCTGCTAATCAAATTGCTACTATGACAACTAACTGTGGGCATGTTGGTTCATCAATTCAATGAACTTCAAGAGTCTACTTGTCTTTTGGTTCAATGTTGATGCAATATGATCTCTCAAATAAGAATTAAATGTTGATTAAAAAAAATCATTCAACTTTTGAATCAAACTTTTGTTTTAAAAAAAATTCAGTCAACAATTTTTTTTAACTGAAGAGGGGGCATTTGTAATGTGAACATTCAAACCGCACGCCACTCAATAACTTTACAAGTTGAGTGCAATGAATTGAAATAATGTAATCAAAGTTATTATAATTGAATATTTATTAGAACAAATTAAAATAGGACTTAATAATATTCATGATATAACGTGACCAAAAACATAAAGTAAACTGCAACTGCACAAATATTGAGTATATATGAAATGTAACTAAATTAATTCATTCTTTATAACAAACTTAAACCAAAAAAACTAATATAAAAATATTCACAATGGATTATCATTTACTTTATCCTAATCAAAATTGAAAGAATTAATCATTTGTCATAATATATTTTATTTAATTTTGAGGCTAGAATGTCTTTTTGGAAGGTTTTTCATGGCTCATCCTTCTTCTTGTTTGAGAGCTGGTAAAGGAAACATCAATATTGTTTGTGGTATGAAATTTAGGTTTTAAAGTGGTAAATTGCCAACCATTCCTATGTGGCACGGTATATTTGATATAGACTGGAGCAATTGCTGAAATCCCTATTTTGTAAATAAATTTGCAAAAAAATAAGGCCGTCTGGCTCGCAAATATGCTGGGTTCAGACTGCAGCTCTAGCTCAGTAGTAGATGCATGAATATTCCAAATATAATTAATCACCACAGGGTCCAATGACTGGTGATCAATAATTCTCACCACTGCTTCCGTGAAGTTATGGAAGAATACCAATAAGGAAGTCGAAAAGATAGTTGGTGATTGATTATCAGTAACCATATATTCAATCGAGAATGATGAAGATCAACTATGGTTTTTCTAGTTGATTTTTAAAACGCTTGTCATGAATATAGGTATGCACCAATTTACCCTTTTGAAATTCCTTGGAACATACAACGCCAGTTCGTGAAGTTCTCTGGATCCTTATATTTTATTTCATATCCATTTAGTAGTTATAAGGGTCTAGTTAGTTTTCATAGGTCACTTCTCCTTTGTAAATGTAGTATTGATACCTTAAATGATGGGATATATACAATTTCAATGCAAAATCATTCTTGTACTTTGGGCTAAAGATGCCAGTAGAATAAATACTATCATTGGAATCAATAGTTGATTGTCTTACCGAACCTCCAACATAATTTTTATTACATTATATAACAATAAGAATCATTTTCCCCAACTGAATGGAACGTTTCAGAAGTACCTAAATGGTACATAACCAGTGTTTGGGTCAATAATTGTAGCCAGAATTGTGAAAGAACTAGGTTCGGAAGAGCACATTCCTCTTCAACTCTTGAAGAGAGTAGGAGAGGTGTGCTGCAACTTTTGTGGTTGATTATTCAAGAATTCCCCATGGTATGACTATTACTAATATTGAACATTGAAATTTTCGTTTTCGTGAAAACTGTGCTTGTACAAAATACATTCATGATCAGAAACGATTCTACATATGTTTAACATTGCATTCAGTCCATAATAAAAGGAGAAATGCAATGCACTTGATTTTTATGGTTGATTATTCAAGAATTCCCCGTAGTATCACTAATACTAATATTAAACATTGAAATATTCGTTTTCGTGAAAACTGAGCTTGTACAGAATTCATTTGTGATCAGAAATGATTTTATATATGTTCAACATTGCATTTAGTCCATAATAACAGAAGAAATGCAATGCATTTGACTTTTGTGGTTGATTTCTCAAGAAGTACCCATAGTATCACTATTACCAGTATTGAACTTAGAATTTTTTTCGTGAAAACTGTGCCTTTACAAAATTCATTCGTGATCAGGAATGACTCTTCATTTGTTGACTATCACATTCAATCCATAATGATAGATGGAATGTCATGCACTTGACTTTTGTTGTTGATTATTCAAGAATTCCCAAGAGGATAACTATAACTGGTAATAAACTTTGGAATTTTTTTTTTGTGAAAACGCTGCTTGTACAAAATTCATTCCTGATCAGGAACGATTCTATATATGCTCAACATTGCATTCAGTCCAGAATAACAGGAGAAATGCCATTCACTTGACTTTTATGGTTGACTATTCAATAATTCCCAAGAGGATACCTATAACTGGTATTAAACGTTGGAATTTTTTTTCGTGAAATCTGTGCTTGTACAAAATTCATTCAAGACCAGAAATGATAACATTAATGTTCAACATTGCATTCAGTCAAAAATAACAGAAGGAAAGCCATGCACTTGACATTTGTGGTTGATTATTCGAGAATTCCCAAGAGGATACTTATAACTGGTAATGAACTTTGGCATTTTTTTTTGTGAAAACTGTGCTTGTACAAAATTCATTCAAAATCAGAAATGATACAATATATGTTCAACATTGCATTCAATCCAGAATAACATGAGAAATGCCATGCACTTGACTTTTGTGGTTGAATTTGGCCATTTCCTGGTGCGTTATAAGGTGATGACATGGAAGTGGCTACTCCTCGATTATGAAGGAATTCCTGCAGCTCTCTGGATTTGAAAGAGGTTCCATTGTCAGTATGTACATAAGAAGGTAAACCAAATTTGGTAAACAAGTTCACAAGGCACTGAATTACAGTTGATGAATTCATATTCGGACAAGGGTATGCAAACGGAAACCTAGAGTACTCATCAATTATTGTCAACAAATATTTGTTTTTAGTTTTTGATGGAAGAGGACCCTTGTAGTCCACGCTTAATCTTTCAAATGGATGTGTCGCCTTTATGAGAGTAGATTTCAATTTCTTGAAAAATTGAGGTTTTATGGCATTACATGTTTGACATGAAGAAGTCATTTTTCTGACATCCTCAACTGGATAGGGTAAATTATGAGTTCTTACCCAATGAATCATTCTGGTCACTCCAGGGTGACACAAGTCACAGTGTAGGGAGTGTAATTTATCGGTTTGAGTTGCATTACACACTCTGGAAAGTGCATCTGCTACTTGGTTGTCCTTTCCTGGTCTGTAAATTATTTCGTAATTGTAGCATGACATCTCCAATCGCCATCGTTGTATTTTTTCATTTCTTATTTTATTTTGATGAGTCATATCAAACATGAATGATACAGAGCGCTGGTCAGTGATAATTTTGAAGAATCTTCCAAGTAAGAAATGTCTCCACTTTTTAAGAGCACACACAATAGCAAAAGCCTCTTTTTCAATGGATGAATGTTTACGCTCACTATCATTCAGCTTCTGAGAAAAGAATGCTACTGGACGTCCACACTGTGATAGGACAGCTGAAATTGAAAAATCAGATGCATCTGTTTCAACCACAAAAGGTTCAAAGTCGTCAATTGTACTAACTACTGCCTTAGAAATCTCAGTTTTGAGTTGATTGAAGTCAGCTATAGCTTCAGAAGTCAAAGGAAAGGTCTTTGCTGTAAGAAGCCGTTTAGCTTTATCTGAATAATTGGATATCCATTTGGAATAGTGTGCAAACATTCCAATTGTTCACTTGAGCAATGGTTTCAGACGTTCAGGGTCAGGAGAAATTGTCCCATTTTCAATTTTATAGCCAAGCAAGCTTATTGAAGTAAGTGAATATTTGCTTTTTTCTGTATTGATTGTAAAATTATATTTTTGTACTGCATCTAAGAATTTTTTGAGATTCAAATCATGTTCCTTCTGATTCTTACCACATATTGTCACATCATCCAGGTTTAAGCATTATCAATGACTCACTGAAAAGTGGGTACACCATCTGTCAGACCAAAAGCAAGCCTTCGAAATTGATACAAACGGCCACATGCCTCAAATGCAGTGAAAGGTCGATCTTTTTCTCATAGGGGTACCTGGTGGTAAGCGCTTTTCAAGTCAATAGTGGTGAATACAGAGTTTTTTGAGACCTTAGAAACAATATCTTCAAGACTACGGAGGGGATATGCGTCAAGATGTGTGTATCGGTTAATAGTTTGAGAATAGTCTATTACCATTCGCTTTTTGTGATTTTCGTTCTTCACTACAAATGCTTGAGCTCTCCAGGGAGACCTGCTTTCTTCAATAATTCCATCAGCTAGCAGTTTTCAATTTCTTTCTCCATGAAACTAGTGTCTTCAAGAGAATGCTTTCGGGATTTAGTAATTATGGGTTTAATGTCTTTAGTTAAAAACTCAAAAAGTGGTGGAGGTTCTATCTTTGCTGGAGCCAGATAATTGATAGTCAATGGGGGTTTAGTTCCTCCAAATGAAACTCTAAGTTCAGAGTGTTGATTAAGTAAGTCATGTCCTACAATAACATTAGCACACAAATCAGGCAATACACTGAATTTTGTTTTGGGGTAATGTTGACCTGAAAATTCTAAATGAGCTACACAATAAAAGGAAATGTTCTTTCTTAGTGATGTTGAAGCCATGAACACTGCACCAGTTGTAGGGTACATTTCAAGTCCACATTTTTTAGCAAAACAGTGTGAAATAGATGTCTCAGAGCTTCCTGTATCTATCAAAGCAGAAGTAGGAATGTTGTTTACCTGAGCTTGTACTGTAGCATTTTCAAGAACAGTAGAGGCTGCAATAAGCGCCGAAGATGAAGAAGTTTTAGTAGATTTGCAGACATTTTTCCAATGACCTATTTTCTGGCATTTTTCGCATGAGTCATTTAGTGCAGGGCACTGCTGACATGTTTTATGTCGCTGACGACCATAAAAATAACATTTTTGAAAACTTGAGCTTCCAGTTTTTAAAGCTGACAAATTTGTTTCTTTACATGAATTTTCTGAAGAATTATTTGAAGTGGCATTAAGAGTTATTTCAGAAGAGTAAGAAGCTGATTGATTTCTGGCAGATTCCAAGGCACGTGCTTTTTCAATAGCTTCATCAAGAGTTAGCTTGTCAAACTCCAAAAGTCTCAGTCTTATCTGATGAGAGCTGAGACCCCGGATAAATGAATCACGAATGCATGTTTTCCTATGAGTTTCAGAATCAACATCTGCAAACCCACAATTCCTACTCAGTTGTTGTAAAGCTTGGTTATATTGGTCAATTGTCTCATCTGGAGACTGTTTTCTAGTTGCCAATTTATGTCTAGCGAATATTTCATTTATTGGTTTTACATATGCAGATTTTAGTGCATCAATAGCCGAGGTATATGAATTTTTGTCTGCAATTGTTTGATAAACAGAATGAGATAGAAAGTTGGTAAGCAACCGCAACTTACTTTCATCATCGATGTCTTCTTCGTCAAAAGATGTGATGAAATTCTCAAAAGTCTTTGGCCAGAAGTTCCATTCTTGTAGAGCTGTTGGAGAATTCGGATCACCATCAAACTTGTCTGGTTTCAAAAATTTGTCCATCGTAACGCAAATTTTCAGTTTTCGTTTCCAGAAAAGATTTGAAGATTATACATTTGTTGTTGAATAGAAATTGTGAAATAGAGAATAGAAATTGATTGACTCGTATTTGATAAGATGAATTGATTTGATGATTTTTGGATTACTGATCAATAAATTGTAATGAAAAACCTCTGCATTCTAGGCTTTATTGATCAGTAATGAATTCATAACAGATTCAAAATTAGAATAAATAGTTCAACATCTGATAACAGAAACATAAGAAGAAAACACTAGTCATATTCAATATCATCACATCCTCATAGTATCACTATTACAAATATTGTACTTTGATTTTTTTTTGTGAGAACTGTGCTTGTAAAAAATTCATTCGTGATCTGGATTGATGCTGTATATGTTTACAATCAGGTTTGTGGAGAAATTAGAGGAGGAAATGAGGAGTAGGAGTCGTAACTTGACAGAAACAAGCAGTATTGAAGTGATTTATGAAAATATAATACAATCTATTCATATGGCTTATAGTGGACTGGAGAGAGTGCAACAGAATGGGAGAAGACGGAGCAATAAAATCTCGCCTGAAACGAAGTGTCTGATTGAAAGGAGAGAAGCACTAAATAGGATTTCTATGAAGAATGAAGAGGAAAAGTACGAACATAGCAATCTTAGGAAAGAAGTAAGAAAAACGATAAGGAGAGAGCTGAAAGATTATGAAGAAAATGTTATAAGTACAATTATGTCAACTTCAGGTTTGACAAAGAAGATAAATCAGATGCTTAGTTCCACTACAAGGAAATGGATCTCCAAGTTGAATACTGAAGATGGAACAGCAACTGAAAGAAAACAAATTTTGGATCAAGTAACAGTCTTTTATGAGCAATTGTATAAAAAAGATAACCCCAACAAAATATGTACAGAGACAGATAGTCTTCAGGTGGAAATAGAGTTTTAAGGATTAAGTATATTGGAAGATGAAATAAGACATGCCATTAAAAATCTTAAAAAAGGAAAAGCCCCGGGAAAGGAAGGAATGGAGAAACTTATAAAACCACTTACCATACTATTCAACAAGATTCTAAAGGAAAAGGTTATACCCAGTGATTGGAAAACAAACAAGATCATAATACTGTTTAAAAAAGGATCAAGGTTTGATATTAAAAACTACAGACCAATTACTCTCTCCTCAGTTATATATAAGATATTTGCCTCAATCATAAAAAACAGGATAATAAATAAAGTATATGAAAACCATCCAACTGAGGAGGCAGGATTCAGACCCGGCTACTCTACAACTGATCATTTACAGGCTGTGAATCAGATTATTGAGAAGTGCACAGAATATAGTATACCAATATACCTGGGTCTAATCGATTTCCATAAAGCATTTGACAGTCTTAATCATTGTAGGATGTGGGATGCACTAAGAGAAACGGGAATAGATAGAGAATATATAAATGTTATTAGAAGTTTATACGAGAACACGGAGGTATATGTCGAGCTTGAGAGAAGAGGGAGAAATATTAAAATAGGGAAAGGACTCAAGCAGGGTTGTACACTGTCCCCGGTTATATTCAATTGTTGTTTGGAGTGTATATTTTGCAGATTAGAGTGGGAAGGCAGAGGGCTTCAGATTAACAGCCAAGAGCTCACGAATCTCCGATTTGCAGATGATGTTATGATCATGGCAAGCAGCGCTATAGAGATGAAGGGAATGATAGAGGAATTAGTTGGTGCTAGTGAAGCAATGGGTCTCTATCTAAATGCACAGAAGACAAGAATAATGACCAATGCAGGAAGAATAAGTGTGCAAGTAGGCTGTGGAAGTATTGAGTATGTCGAGGAATATGAGTATCTGGGTCAGATTCTATCATTCACGAATAGAGCGGCAAAGGAAGTGAAACACAGGATTGACAAAGGATGGAAAAAGTATTGGGCTTTGAAAAGAATATTTAAGGGAATCTATCCCAGCAATCTAAAAGCGAGAACTCTATCAATGTGCATATACCCTGCAATACTATATGGAGCGCAGACCTGGGCACTCACAGAAAATCAAGATAAGAAGCTGGAGACGACGCAAACTAAAATGCTGAGAAGTATTCTTGGCCTGAAGCAAGTACAAAGAGTTACAAACAGGGATATATTAAGGAAAGTAAAGGTGAAGTACTTGCAAAAAGAGGCTCATGTAATGAAATGGAAGTGGGCCAGACACGTAGCGAGACTGCCTGAAGATCAATGGACAAGGATTTGCACAGAGTGGGTACCGATGGACAGGACCAGGAGACAAGGATTGCCACTGACCAGATGGAGGAATGAGTTGTGCCGGAGATTGGGCCATGCATGGGCAACTACGGCCAGAAATAGGCAATTATGGGATAAAATAATAAAGAAATTATGATTGTAAATATATTTTGTAAACAGATTTTTATGATTGTAATTAATTAATCAAGGACTGTCAACCTCAAATACCTCGTTAAGAGAGGCTTTTGTTCATGTAATGAATGTAAATAAAGCTTTATTATTATGTTTACAATCACATTCAGTCCAGAATAACGGAAGAAATGCCATGCACTTGACTTTTGTGGTTGATTATTCAATAATTCCCAAGAGGATACCTATAACTGGTATTTAACTTTGGAACTTTTTTCGTGAAAACTGTGCTTGTACAAAATTCATTCAAGATCAGAAATGATACTATATATGTTCAACATTGCATTCAGTCCAAAATAACAGAAGAAATGCCATGCACTTGAATTTTGAGGTTGATTATTCAAGAATTCCCATAGTATCACTATTACAAATTTTGAACTTTGAAATTTTCCCGTGAAAACTGTGCTTGCATATTTCATTTGTGGTTGATGATGATTCAATAGATCATCTTTTCCACTTGGATACAGTATTTTATTTATACAAAATAATACAAATCGTACTATCATGCCTGCATAATATACTGCCTGCATGAGCGGTAGCATAGCTGGCAGGTAGCCAGCATAGGGAAATAATCAATGATATGTATGACCTTGACTCCATCTTCAAAAGCATCTAATTAAAAAACGGTGCTTGTACAAAATTCGATTTTTGCATATTCAGATGACACAAAATTTGTAGTTTATTGTCAATTTTTTTCGGATTTTTTCTGACATGTGCACTACAAGTTCACACTCCCAGCATAGGGAAATTAGCATTGGAAAATGACCTTGACCACGACTTCAAATGTGTGTAAAAGAAAAAGGTGCTTGTACAAAATTTTATTTTTGGATATTCTGCCAACACAAAATTCGTAGTTTATTGTCATTTTTTTTCAAAATTTTTCGGGCTTGTGCACTACAAGTTCACGGAGCCCGAAATAATGTTTGGAGAAGCGAATGAGGGAAGAGGAATGACAAGAATGCATAACAGTAGTAGATAAGTGTAAGCCAGTGAATGTAGTTGATAGTAGTCACGAAGTTCCAGAGAAACAGCGAGAACAGCCGCTTACAGACACTAGTAGCTTTGAAAAGAACACAAAGATCCAAACAAAGCAGAGAGAAGAAGAACAAGTTGACAATTTATCTCCGAGAAATAGCAGTAGGTATGATTTGAGAGCGCTAGACCACTTTTTTGCTCGAAATCTCCCTCCCCCCTCTCCCCCTCACCACCCTCTCACCCTTTCCCTGTTTATCAATATTATGCATGTGTAAAAAATTGAGCTCTTTTGCGGTACAAACATCCCAGTCGTTATTGCTAAAGTGTTTTCTCCGAAAATATGTAAGTATAATTGGAATGGGCTAGCATATCTAAAAATACTTACATATTCTCAGACCTATTTCACTCGGGGTGGGGGCTATCTTAATACTCAACGTCTATAGTTACCATGAAACTGTCTTAAGAATATGCGATTCCCACTCACATTCAATTCCCATGAACAAGAATTAAAACTTCTGATGTTATCCTCATTCAAAACCACTGAATATTCTTTCGGTAACTTAATAGTGTGTTTAAAGTCACCTTCACTATCAATATCGATAATTTTAAGGTGAATTTTGCCATTATCAGCAAATGTTACCTTCGTTACTACGAACCAATCAAAAGGATGAAATTCATAACTCCAATCGCCTAGTGGATTTGCTTTTACAGAGAACTCATTGAAACTTCTCCAATCAAAATTGTGAGACATTATGTGAACTTGTCACCTCGAGTGTTTAGAGTGAAGTGACGTGCGTGCGTGCTACGCCCCCTCTTGTTGAATGTTTCCCCAGAGAAATGACACGTGTGCTACGCCCCCTGTGGGTGAATATTTTCCCTTCCCAAATTCTATAGATAAGAGTGTTCGCCTTCATATAACTCCTACATAAAACTGTTACATTCAATCATAGACACATGAAAAAATGTATAGTCTGATCTATCATCTTGAAGTAGCATGTGTTAGCAAGTAAACTGTTAAAGTTCACTGTGCTTCAAATTTCTCCATCATTATGCCAAGTGTTATCCTTTCACAAGATTTTATGTTTTCGGAGACAATACAAAGCCTTTATACTGGGCTAAACCCATTTTTGTAGTTATTATTCCCGCAACCTGATTTTCGGAAAGGTTATGTTACTTAGCTTCTATCCAATTCATATTAAAGCTAACGCATGCATATCTGCTGACGATATCGTAAGGTATCTTATGGATTAATAAATTAAGATAATCTATGAATGCAGCCGAACATTGCAGTCTCATAACAGACCCCTCTTCCGAATTTTTAATTGCCTCAGCTATTTCATCACAAACGCTTTTCACAGCGACCTCCATCTCGTTTTTCTTAATAAAATCTCCTATATCATTTTTAGTTGCATACTTGTCTGCAATTTGATTAATCAGAATAGCAATAGCATCTTTTGTAATGAATTGTTCAATACCATCCATAATATTAGCTTTTATTGCACTCACCATTTCAGATAATCGTTTTTCAAACTCTTCCTTTGTTAATGAAGAACTAGTCAATTTCTGCAAAGTAGATTCTAAATATTGCTTATCAATTGGTGATGGGTGTGTTTCATTTACTTTAGTAAAAATTTCTGTACTAAGCTGTTTTAATTTAGTATTGAGGTAGTTTCTGTCCAAGACCTCCAAATTCTTAATTTTATCTGATATGGCTTTTAATTTCTCATCTAAATAACCTTTATCAACTTTATAGTTGTTAATACTGTTCAACTGGGATGAAAAGCTGTCTGTTAAAGTTTTCACTTCTCCTAGAGCAGATTCTAAAGTTAGAGTTCTCTCTGCAATAGCTTTATCAATATTGGCACTAAAATTTTGTAATGAACTTAGAATATGTTCTCTTTCAATTATGCTCACACCAATATTCTTAGTATTTCCCGAAACGAGTTTGGTTATTTGTGAATCTAAATAAAATTCCACAGCTTCACTGATTCCTTGCTGATTTATCGATTCAATTATTTTCTGTGTTATCGAGTCAATATCACATGTAAGATTAGCACTACTAGGTGTATCAATCTGACCGAATCGATTCAAAGTCATCGTAACACTAAACAATTAGTTTTGCTTCTTTTAGCTCTTCAATTATAGACGCAATCTCAACATCATGTCCAGTGTTGCCAGAAGCTTTTGAGGAATAGAGTAAATTTAATCTCTCTACTAATTCGTCAAAATTATCAAAGTATTGATAAATTCTATCATGAGAATTATTTTTTGCAAATTTCAATAAACCCCATCCCTTCTTTTTACTAATTTTTTTACTGGGAAATAACTTCTGAATCATTTGCGATTTAATCCCCTGATTACGTTTAACATACCCTCTTCGATCTAAATGTATGCCTGTAAGTGTTAAGATTTTTTTATACTTATCCAGATCTCTCTGATTATGAAGATTCGAATTCAGTCTTAAACTGAATAATAACTCAAGTAGACAATGTGTTATACGAAATCTTTCGTTATAAATATCTATATAACCGTTATCGAATATTACTTGCTGATTTCCAATATAATACACATCATCCTTAGAATCGTATGAAATTCCATAACTAATTGAATTATTCAATTTTTCCGCATGAAACGTTTTTAGGTATTGTGACAGCACCTCATCATTTTTACTAGAACCAAGTAAACTGTTTCCAAATTTAGTTGAGCTTAAAAGATTCTCTGTTGAACTCCCATAGCTTTTATCATAACTCGACTCCCCCTCCTCCTCATCATCAATCTCCATACTCTCTCCTTCCTCTTTTACTTCTTCCTTTTTTGGTTTTACACCATGATTAGAGTGGAAACTAGATTTGTTTTTTCCCAGTTCAATTATGGGCTCTATCAACTGTGAGAGCGTTTTCCTATTGTATTCCTCTGATCGTTTTTCAAAATTAAGTAAGCTTTTATGCTTGTCACTGATTACTTTTCTCAATTTCTTAATCTTATCGATTAAACCAACATTCTTTCTATTCAGTTTTCTGCTGCGTGTTTTAGACAACATGACTGTACAAAGAATAATTCTCTACTGAACGGTAAGAAACTTATCGAGCGAATCTCGGTACTTGCCGCTATTAATTCCGCACTCGGTCATAATAGTTACAAAATTATGAGGTTTACGATTCCAAACTTTATGGCAAAGTTTACTGAAATCTTTATAAGAAATATCTCCTCCAACATGATCTCTGTGAATTAATTTGAGACTCAATAAATCTATCTTGAAGATTATAATCATATTTGCATTGTCCCTAGTGAAATGTTTCTGTGTAGCTCCATAACTCTGAATTGAATATGCTGTGTCAATATTACGATGTCAGCCCATAGTAAAATATTCTCTTATTTGAGGTACATGATTAAGTTGTAAATCGTCAAATATAACTAAAGAATATTCTGATATTTTGTTTGGATGTGGTATAGATTCAGAATTGCTGTTTATATGAAATTCAATATCCTTCATGTTGGAAAAAACATTTTTTAAAAAAATATATTTATCTTGATATTCACTCTTAGTATGCAAGTATATAGTTTTAAATCTCAACCCATTCTTTGAAAAAATTTAATTAAATAGCAAATTGGTCTTACCACAACCTGAAGAGCCTATTATAAGGATCCTTGCATTATGAGGTAACAACTTACTATTTTTACACCATTTTGGGATTTCTTTCTGTCTTATAATATTGTCGAAATTCACTATCGGGATATTACTCATGTTAGACACGTGTACAGTGTCCTTTCGTAGTAATATCCTTTCGTAGTAATCCTTTCGTGTACACTCTCCTTTCGCAGTAATGCACTAGCAAACTGATAGAAGTTTCTCACTTTAATATATTGTTCCCTCTCTCTCCCACACCCTCTTTACGAGAATGCATATGGTGTGCTTCTCCTTATCTATGCCTTAGCAAAAGATAGTCTAAAGCAAATTACGAAAATGAAACTACAGATTGAAATGAAACTGAGAAGCATTTTTTGATAAAGACATATTATATTTACACCAAATCTTCATGACATTTATACTGAATGCAATGTATTACAATATGATATTACAATAGCCATTACAATCCCATTGCACTTTTGTCAGTTTTTGCCAAATTATTGGAAAGGCTGGTTTGAGTTAGGCTAGTTAGTTTCTTATCAAAGAATAAATTTTTCAGTAAAAATCAATTCGGTTTTCAGAAAGGATGTAACACTGAAGATGCTATGCTCAAACTAACGTCAGAAATATACAATGGTGTGAATAATAGTAAAAAATGTGCAAGTTTTTTTATTGATATAAGGAAGGCATATGACACAGTAGAACATGAAATTCTAATAAATAAAATGAATAATGCCGGCATAAGGGGAGTATGTAACAAATGGTTTGCAAGTTTCCTTGCGGACAGATCGCAGCAAGTGAGAGTAGGTGACGCATTAAGCTCCAAGAGATACTCATCCTGTGGCGTTCCGCAGGGATCAGGATTATCAGCCGAATTATGCCTGATCTATATAAATGATTTGTGCAAAGGAAACCTTATTGGATCGCTGACAGCATTTGCTGATGACACAGCTCTGAGCTACTGCGCTGAAACTAAGACTCAGCTGACCCAAATGATTACAAGCGATGTATGCCGTTTGAACCTGTGGTTTCAAATTAACTCCCTCGAGATCAACGCTAAAAAGTAAAAAATTATCGTCTTCCAACTAAAATCTAAAGCAGAAAACACACAACCTCTAGCTATTCCCTCTCATACCGATAAGTGCAAAAATCTTGACATAGACTGCAACTGTGACAGAATTGAGGAGTCTGAGTCTGTAAAATACTTAGGCGTAATAATCGATTCCAAGCTCAGCTGGGCACACCACATACAAAAATTGAGAGAAGAGTTAAGGGTGACATGTAGAAAATTATATTTCATCCGCAAACTCTGCCCTAAGCACTTGCTGAGAACACTATATTTTGCACTTGTCGAGAGCAGGCTGCAATATGGAATAACGGTTTGGGGAGGTGCATACTTTTCTGTTTTAAAACCAATCTTAACTGGGCAAAAATACATAATTCGCACTATAGCAAACAAACCTCGCTTAACAAGTTCACTGCCGCTGTTCAGGGAATGGGGCCTTTTGCCTTTGAGATACCTGTACTTCTATAAAGTATTACTAACTTTTTACAATAGGAGTGGACACCTTGTCAATCCACGGCGGGAAACTTGTGGACTCCATTCAGCGGGAAGTCTACTTCCCCCAAAACCAAACAAAGAATGCTTTCGTAGATTTTATTCCTATGTAGCCCCTAAAATATTCAACAACATACCAATCGTGGCAAGAAAGCAAACATACTATCTAAAACTCAAAAAAGAAATTAAAAAATGGCTGTTAACAATGGATGAGATCGAAGACCTATTTAAAAAAAAAAGTTAAATTCACAAGCTAAGATTGCACTCATAAGCCACAATACACAAACAGAATTATAATTAAATAATAAAAGCTTGAAAGGTACGGAATGAGCTATTTTCTTTTCTTTCTTTCTCACGCTTGTTTTTGACAATAACTGGCAGAGCCGCTTTTCATCATTCATCTCTCTCTTTCCATTTTCAACATAGATTAATGTTCATTGTCATAACCTCATTCTTCATATTCTCTTGAAAAAAAAAACTTTCAGTTTTACACTACAATATTCTACTAGACATAAGGTAGCACTGTCTCCATCATTCACTTTCATTTTTTATTCAAATATTAATAACTTTTGTAAAAATTACGACTGTAAGCTCTTTCGTTAGAATATTTACATTTTATGGTTCAAGTTAATTTATTTTCAATTGATTGCATCAAATAAATTATACAAATGGACTTTGATGGCAACTCCCAAAATATAATTTTTCTCAGGAGTGTCTTCTCAATAGAATAATTATTTCTTGTAGTAATGTTGTGTTTGTAATGAATGCTTATTGAGAAAAAAAATTACTATTATTATTATTATTAATAGATTATTTTTCATCTAATAGTTGACTTCTACTAATATAACTAGGTGTTGAAAATCCAATCCACTTAACAAGCAATCCTTTTTTGTCATGCTTTAATATTTTTTCAATCAGATATACTTGTCTCTCCGATTTGTTTAATTGTGTTTTTTTAATTTCTTCTCCGTAAAACCTACCACTAATTACTTCTCCGTTTAGATCTCGCAAGCTGTACGTTACAGGTTGAGAAGGGAATATGGAATGAATCACAAAATACTCTGTGCTCCAATTTATGTTATAAGATTTATCGAAAAAAAACCCTTTTCTTTGAGATTTGCACAACATCTCCTAGCTTAAATTTTGGTTTTGAATTTTTCAATTTATATCGTCTATTGAATGCAGAATTCAAAGACATTAAAACAGGATTACAATCTTTTTTCCTCACATCTTTAGGTTTCATTCTAATTGAAGTGTGCATTATTGCATTATAATCACTAACCAAACTGTCTAGCTGCGTTATCCAGTTTTTGGTTCCACGTTCAGTTAAATATCTATAAATTTTTGCTTCAATTGTTCTATTAAATCTTCCAACTATGGAAGCTTTCTTATCACTAGAAACATGGTAATTTTTAATACTGTATCTATCTAATAACACTTTAACTTTTGAATTAAAGAATTCTGTTCCCTGATCTGATTGAAACAACTTAACTCCCTTATTTTTAGAAATAATTGGTTCGAGTGCATCAAATACAGATTGACTTGACTTGTCTTTTAATGGTACACAATATGCGAATTTTGAAAAACAATTAATAACAACTAAGATATACCTATAACCTTTGTTAAAACGTGATAAACTGCTCATCTCAATGAGATCGGCTTGAAGCAAGTCTTTTTCACTTTTCAACTCATATTTGCGAGTGGGATAGTTGACACGTGGCACGCTATGAAGTTCTAACGCTATCTTAGATCTAATAATATTCATATTTACAACAGGAAATCAAAATTAGTGGTGTTGGATGATCGTCACGGGACATACTGAGCAATCAGTTAGAGTGTTGTTGGCACTATATAATGTCCAAAAGGCAAAGTGTCCACACCATTCTCTGCAATGTATCTCTTATCATCATAAGGACTCAAGCAGATTTTTGCACATTCAATCTGATACATGGTGTGATTATAGGATCTCATCATATTGAATTTTCCAATGTGTTCACAACGTTCAATCAACGATTTCTTGTATAAATTAAAATTAAGTTTTCTACATTTCACTCCAGTCTGTACACCCTTTGCTACACATTTATTTACAGGTTCTTCATTCTCATTACATACTAAATATGAGTAAAGTTTAGATCAAAGCCCAATAGATTGATGGACGGGTTTCGACGCTGTCTCATCCTTGAACTTTCCTACAACTTTATTTCTCTCCATGGAAAAGCAGGGGTCGTAAGGGGGGTAGTTACTAGTATCGAAAAGGTTCAAATTTTCTTTAATCAACTGATACACGTCCTCCACTTTTACATTTAAAAGAAAACTATCGGTATCGGTCATACAGAGTTCTACGCGATCCCACAGTATAATTTTTTGTAATTTACAATAGAAAAAATCGTACATATGGAATTTACTCAACTCCAGTATGGAAAACCTGGAATAGATAGGCTTGTCCATTTTTAGTTCCAACTTACGAGAGAAAACCGCGATCACGTTCGGACTAATTATTTGCCAGCGTTTGCATAACGGATTTGAAATGTACTTATCTAACCGTTTTTTGTCCGTGATAATTTTAATATTGATATGCTTGGGAACTGATTGTATAGTCTTATCAAAAATCAAATTGCAACAGGCCTTAAAGAATGATACTTCAAATTTATTTTTCGTGGTCTGTCTATTGCGGATATTGAAGTCGATGTAGCTTTTCAGCCAGGGAGATTGGGAAAAGCTGATTATGCAATGTACTTTCATCAATTGCAAACCAAGCTGAAGGTAGAGTTTTAAATTGAGGTACTGGACAATGTACTTTTCATGGTCAAAAAGTGTGTTCATGAGCTTTTTGGTTCCAGTTTGACCGTTCTCATTTGTTTGATAGTTTGACAGCAATTTGTGTGGAGGTGTTTGGTGGAGAGGCGCGAGTGGGAAGCTGGCATGCTCATCATTTAACTCTTTCGGATACTTGAGATCACATTCTATCACATATCCAGTTTCTGAATTGCTGTCCAAATTCACGAAATCAAGCTTGGAAATTTCTTCCTCTGTGAGGAATTTGAAATTTCCAACAGGTAAGTTTCGACTCATGGCTTCCGAGTATAAACTGTTTGCATTAATATAAAGAAGATAATTACTCGGTTTTGAGGGGTCATATGTCTCAGGTAGATGCTTGTTATTCGCCTCACAATAATGTTTACCGATAAATGACACCCCGCCCGTCATCCCCGCCTCAAACATGAGATGCATGTCAGGATGTGTAATCAACTCTAGTTCAACTTTAGTGTACTTCAACATACAATTCCAGGTGAAGTGCACGAGGGAAACAAAATGAGTGACATCAAGGCCGTATGAGCTAAAAAGCGTAGACCTCATAGATTCAAAAATTTCCGCTAATAGCAACACATCCAAACATAAATAGAAACCGTGATATTCACCGAGCGATTTCAGTTTGAATGTCAAGAACACTCTTTGTGCATGCTCATATTCTTCACGAGACAGAGGTGTATCAGTTAAATCATGATGAAAACATTTGATGGGAGGAAGTGATGTTTCTGCAAATTTTACAGGACAACTCATGTATGAATGAGGATATATTCCTTTTTTCAACAAGAGATGTCTGTGTTTGCGTGGTGGGTTATGAAACACTGAAAATAAATGTTCGAACTTCTTTTCCATGTCTATACTTTCTACCAAATTATGCACCAATACTTCCAAGGATTCGCTCATAAACTTGTAGGAATCTAAAAATTTAATTTCGCCTACTGAAAGTGTCAAAAATCTCTCTGACGTATTTGCGATGCAGGAAATTTCTTTTTTGCATTCACTGAGCGCTTTCAGAATGAAATTTGAATCAAACCTGGAGAAATTGTGAAAATAACACGAAATGTACTCCGGAGTACAAGCTGATAAATTACAAGAAACGTGGGCTGCACATAGGTAATTTCCGGTTTCATGCGTGTGGTGACGACATTTAATATCAGTTCCTAAGAACGGTTCGGCGCAAAGCCCACAGTTTACCGAATTTTGAAATTCACGCTCTTGACTTTCGGATAAATGTTGCATCGGAATTTCACGCTTCATATCCTCATACAAAATGTCACCAAGATCTGTAATTTCCTGAAGAGATTTCTCTATGATTTTTTGATCTAAACTTCTTGATCTATGGAGTACAGGTCCGTAAGCGATTTCTCCGTTCACATCGATAACAACAAAACAATACCCACAGGGAATATGTCACACTGTTTTCTTTGTATAGCTATGAGTAAAATTCATCAGAATCGGATTCATCCTCATCATTATTATCGATATTAACAACATAAGTTTTTAAATCTGTGTAAATGGTATACTTTTTCTTCAACATGGTGCCTAGTTTCTTAAATTTAATTGTGTCTTTGCGTTTAGGATATGAAACACGCTGTGATTCATATCCTTACCTAACCTAATTCATATTCCTAACCTAACTTGGAACAAAGCTGCTCATGTTTCATCAAATTTGCTTTGGCATCACAATTTTTAGATTTGTTCGATGTAAATCCATGAAAACAGAAATTACAGATGTGTACTTGACCATTGTGTTTTGAAAGGTGAGAGAGAAGATGCGATAATCCGTTTTTCCTGTTCGTGGTATCAATTGAACAAAAATGCGTTTTTCCTGCATCGGCTTTCAGCTTTAAAAGATTAATTTGGTGCTTACGAGTGCGGAAAATGCTCGTGCGGTAGGGGAAAAACTTTTTGTTGTCATACGCGATGACATGAATTGCAATATCCGGATTCAGTACTTCAAATTTCTTAATATCGTGTGTCGTCACCGGAAAATTTACACCTCACGTATTAAGTGTGTGAGCAAACTTGCACAAATACTTTACAGAAAAGCGTGAGTTCCTTGGTCTCTGATGGAAATATGCGAGCACTGACCATAAAAAGCATTTTTCATCAGACAGATTTTTGACATTTATAATACATTTTTTGTTTTTAAGAAACTGGGGTGTTTGAATGAAACTGGATGTGAATATTGGATTAAATTTAATCACATTCACATCCAGTGAGTCAATTTTCTTCAACACCCAACCGCTGCCATGTTGAACAACGTTCTCAAAAGATGACAGGATTTTTCTTATAGCCAACATGAAATGATCATTAAAATCTTCATAATACTCAAGCACGTTTAGCGCTATGTTGGAGTAACTATGAAGATTGATGAGAGATGAGACAGACTCGCTAACCCCATCATCCATCACCACTAATTTATACAATAAACATTTAAGATAATGAACTATTTTACATTGCCATCATGCCGTGCCGCGTGCTCTCTAATTATGTCGATAACGCGTTGTTTCAATCTCTCGAGCACATTCTCGATGCTGATTTCCTCGGGATCCTCGATGTTAATACAATGACAGACTGTGCTGGAATTCATGCCATGTAGTCTGCATTCCCTCGGCATGATGATGATGATGACGATGTTAGATTCTGAAAAATGAAACAATAATGATCAGAATGATATAGAATTAGAGTGATAGAGTACAACTGCATGTTTTTAAATCAGTTGTGAATTAGCATTGGTAGAAGAACGCTGTGTGAAAATGTTATCTCAACAGCAGATAATGTTGCATGAAAGATTAAGATTATTAACTTTTGATAAAAGATGGACGAAATCTTCTCAGCATTTGTCAGCGGAAAACATGGCGAAAGAGGGATTTATATTCGCATGTGTACCAGACATTGTGCGCTGTGTATTTTGTTAAATTTATTTGGGAAAATGGGAAGAAAGTGACATACCAGCAATAGAACATGCAAGGTACAGTCCGAACTGTGCATTGAGGAGGAAAGATAATATAACAATTGAAGAGGAGAATTTCGATAATAATATTCTACGTCAATATGAAGAAAGATATTTAACTTTTAATCATGTAGAAGATTCATCCATTCAAGGAGAGTATTTTGAAAATCATCATCGTCATCTACATTGTGACTATTGTCAATCATTATCTGATAAAGCAGACTATTTTGCAAGAAATGGTTATTTCTTACATAAAAATCACTATCTGCAATGTGTCTATTGCAAATATATCATCGAAAATCCATTTGAAAAAGTAATATATTTACCGTTTTGTTTATATGAAGAGTGTGAGAAAGAAGGGGGAGGAGGAGATTATCCAGATGAAGCATATCGTAAAGATGAGCTAAAATCACATGCATGCAGTATGCTGTAGAAGGTTTTTTGTCCTCCGAGGACAAAAATCCTCCCCTCCGAGGACAAAAATCCTCCCCTCTGAGGACAAAAATTGTCCTCCGAGGACAAAAATTGTCCTCCAATGACAATTTTCCTCTCCTCCAACTCCCCTCAGAGGATAAAATCAAAGTAAAAATGTACTTACATGTGTTGGTTGATGCGAATGACAGGTTTCTCCTCGGCTATAGATGTGCAGGTATAGATGGCTATCCGGCTATGCTTCCTTTTCGAATTGTGTGGTAACCTCTCAGGTATGTGGCCTTGAGGAGAGCTCAACTGGTTATGACGTCGGAAGCCGAGTTGTGAGGTGAGCACTCCAATGCTGTGGAAACAATGAAATATTCAATAACTGATAATATTAGAAATCAATAAGCATCACAAGAGGCGGGATGCTATTCAAAAATATAGAATGTTTGAGTGATTGTAACGGTTTTTTATGATAGGAGAGAATACTTACAAAACTGAATGATGTTGATAACGATGTGGGAGGATATAGCAGCAGGTGTTGTTCCATGCCTAGTCCTAGGGGAGAATTTTTTTCATCTTGTAGCACGTGTGGCTCTCACTCAGCAGGTACTGCCCCATGCTGAGTCCTAGGGGAGAATTTTTTTCACCTTCTAGCACATGTGGCTCTCACTCGTACAAGCCTGGAACAGAGAGAGAAATGCATGCTATATAAACAGATGTAATGCGAGCAAAATAATCATTTACATCAGAGTCAGATTCGAGTGTACTACATACCGTACTCTACTTCACTATCATACGAGATGAGTTCGTCATCATCATCATCAACCTTGTCCTCATTCATCCTCCCAGATAGCCCACCACCACATGAGTGTATCCTGAACTACTGGCAACAGAAAGCTCCCCTCGCTGCCGAGGCATCCACTGCTGCACCTGCTCCTTCTCCGCTCACTGTGGAACCACCATCGCCGGGCAAGATTGTGCTGGGTGACAGTCCAGTTCAACACTTGGCTCCAGCTGCTACTTTTAAAAATTAGGAATATAGGAAGCAAATCGCAGTGCAAGGTATATTTACCACAGTGATTTGCTTCCTGCATCAGTGCAGAAAAAAAAGAACAATTTAATAAAAGTTGTAAAAATTTGGTATTGCTAGTATCACATAAGTCAGGGAATTGGACTGATATAAAAATTGTTAAGCATTATCAATTTTTATATCTATACAATTTGTCGACTTATGTGTTATGAATTGTATAGATGTATGTGTTAAAGTAGTATTAGTAGTGATTAAATTGTGTACATATTTGATAAAAAATTATTTTCAATTCTTACCTGTTTACACTTGTTGTTGATAAGTTCACAATGAATAGTAGAAACACAGAAGAATGGTTCACCTTTCACGTGCTTGCACTCTGTTGCGAATGATATGTAAATAAGCTGAGCTCCCCTTTTATAGTTTGTTGCGTGCATGCACAGAGCCAAACGTCTTTACTACTACACACACACAGACACACACATGCACACACACACATGCGGCCATGCAGCTTCGGTGAGTTGATGGATCACTCTCTCCCACATCTGTTTTGGCATGCACTCCTACAGATATGGGCGGGTGCGATGACATCATTTCCCCCTTTCAAATTGCATTCACCTTTTCAGATTTGTTATTTGAAATAATATTCTTATCATTCAAAAAATGTTATAAGCACATAGCAATCTGATAGTTGTGAATTCATTTCCAACTCGATTGAAAATTAAACCAATTCAATTTTCTTTTGATTGAGTTGGTGTAATGATTGATTGATTAATTAACTTCAGTTAATGTTCAACCATTGAGTTGAAAGGTAAGAAAATGGTATGTGGGAGAAAGCAAAGTTCGAGGAAACGAGGTAGGGGAATCTTGAGTTCAGCGGCAAAAGTTTTTAAGGGTGTGATGGGTTCAGCAGGTAATGTGACATCCACTATTCTAAATGAGCTCATTGACAATCAACAAAATGAAATTCACATTCCTGGCTATCAGTATTGCGGGCCGGGCACAAATGTTAATAAAAGGTTAAAGAGAGGTGATCAAGGTATAAATTCATTAGATAGAGCCTGTAAGGCACATGATATAGCGTATACACAAAATAGTGATAATAAAACTCGAGCGATAGCTGACAGAGCTCTAGCAAACACAGCGTGGGACATATTCAAAAATTCACAAACACCCCTTGCCGAGAATGCACTTAGCTATCTTGTTAAAAACGTCATGAAAGCTAAAGCAGCGTTTGGTGGGTCTTTGAGAAAGAAGAAGAAGAAGAGGAAGAATGAGAGGAGAAGTTATAGTAATGATATTAGACGCAAAGCTATAGCTCGGTTGAAAGAGCATATTGCAGGAAAAGGGTATTTTTTGAAACCTTTTCCTGGTATTAGTGGGGGGAGAGTTTTAATCTCACCCTCTTTACCACCACCACTATCATCATATGGAGTGAGTTTATTCCCCCAAAAACAAGTTAATAAACGTAGAACAACAAAGAAGAGTAGGAAGAAGAAGAAGAAGAAGAAGAAGACATGAATATTGAAGGAGAATTGAGTAATTATGATTTGATTGATTGGTCGAAATTATTACAGATTCGGCTAAGATGTATATATATGCTAGATGCATTACCCAAAAAAATTCTAAAAAATGAGAATGGCATCGTGAATTTAGCGAGGGAAAGCGAGGATGGCACACATTGGGTTGCATATAAAAAAGTCAGCTCTAATGTTTGGTATTTGGAAATCTACAACCGCCATACGAATTGGACAAATATTGGAAAAAAGAAATTGGAGTAAATATATTTTATAATGTAGAGCACATGCAACCATTAAATAGTGATTTTTGTGGTCATCTTACATTATTATTTCTTGAAAATCAGTTGTAATTAAGTGTTTGTGCTGAACTCACATTACAAGATGGTTGTTATTACATTAAGATCTAACACAAGTAACCTCTACGAACATTCACAAGAAATTATAGAATTGGAAAAAAATTGTGAATGGGAAATTGGATTGATTAATTTTTGTAGTTACAATAGTATTGCAAACGTTAACAAAGGAACAAATTCCAGCTTCAAATATGGTGATAGATTAATTGAGCTGGATACGGGTGCATATGAGATTGAGGATATTATAAAATCTTTGAAGAATAAATTGAATATTGATGAGAAGAAGAATGAACTTATTATACGTGCAAACACAAATACTATGAAGATTGAAATTCATTCTGATAAAGCTATTGATTTAACACGTACTGATTCGATTGGTAAGATACTTGGTTTTGATAATGTTGTTTTGCAAGCAAATAAATGGCATTATTCTCAGCATTTGGTTAACATAACAAGCATTGGTAGTATTGTACTCGAGTGTAATTTAGCATGTGGTAGTTACTCTGACAGAAAACAAAAACATATAAACTACGAATTTTTGCCAAAGGTTCCTAGCGGTTATTTAATAAATGAAGTACCATCACCAATTATTTATGTACCTTTGAATACTCATTGAATTCAAACTATTAATGTAAAGGTAACAGACCAGATCGGATCGTTTATTGATTCCCATGGAGACACAATTACAATTAGGTTGCACATACGTGAAAAACAAAATTAAATGTAATGGGTTATCTTGTTTTCAATCCACGTTCAAATAAGACGTGTACACACAATGTCATTAGAGAGACGAACGTGAGAGCGTCAACACCTAAAAACAAACATGCTTTGTTGGCTAAAAGTGTGAGAATATTAGAAAAGCTAGGTTTTATAGTTGATTGGGGGAATGTTAGGAGGAGGAGCCACAATTAGTGAAATTCTGGACGTGGAGACAGAGCTTCAGTTTTATAATGATATCACCAAATTCCAATTTCACACTCATACAGTTTATTCGGGACAAGAAATAAAAAAACACTGACAAGGCACGTATTGGCATAGATTCTTTAGATGTCTATTCTTTACCTTGCAAATCATTTATATTTATTGAGGGAACAGTTAGCTGTACAAAACCGGGAACAGAGCCGGCTGATCCACCAGTTGCGGCAGACTATAAATTGAGCAGTAACATAATCGGCAACCTTTTTGACAAAATATGATATGAATTAGCAGGTCAGCAAATTTCTAAATCAAGATTGATTGGATTAACATCCACAATTGGAGCTATACTAGTGAAGAATACGCTCGATAAAAACACATATCACTTGGCTGGTTTTGACAGAGCAGGATACATGCTAACAGATAATAAATTCACTTTCTGTGTACCGCTGAAATTAATCCTCCCGTTTTTTGAAGATTTTCAAAGAATAATTTTAAATTTGAAACAGGAACTCGTCTTATTGAGGTCACCGACATACCTAAATTGCGTTGAGTCTGCAACTGGAACAAGCATTAGTGTGAAAATTACAGAACTGCAATGGAGAATGCCCTACATAACTTTAGGAGATCACATAAGACTGAAATTTTTGAGACTGCTTGATGCTGACACTCCACTGGAATTAGGTTTCCGGCATTGGGAAATTTGTGAATTACCGAATTTGCAAAATTCACTTAATCATTCTTGGGCAGTCTGCACCACATCGATTTTTGATAGTCCAAAATATGTTATAATTGCATTTCAAACCGATCGTAAGAATAAAATTAAAAAATCAATATCTAATTTCGATAGCTGTGGTATTTACAATGTTAAAGTATATTTGAACAGCGAGTATTATCCATATGAAAATCTGCTAGGTAAAAAGGAACTATTATACCGGATGTTTCTGGATTTTGCTCCCTTGTATTATAATCATCCAATCAATAGCAAACTCTGAACAGAAATTGATTTTAAGACGTTTTGTGATTCAACACCGCTGGTTGTTGTGGATTGTTCACACCAAACAAGTCATTTGAAATCTTCGACAGATGTTCGAATTGAAATGGAATTTAATAGTGCAGTACCTGCAAATACTTCCACCTATTGCGTTTTAATTAGCGATCATGTGATGGAGTACACACCTCTGACAAGCATGGTGAAAGAAGTTCAGTAATTTTATTGATAGAGTGCACTGCATGCAATATTATATAAGGTGTGCACTCTGACAAATTTGGTTCATTATCAGTTTCACCTTCGAACAGGTAACATCTGAAATGTCCTATTCTTTGTGTTCTGATATTTTGGAGAGTAAGAACAAAGTGCAAACTCAGTCTATTGGTATCCAGTGCGATCTTGATTCTGATAGTTTCTATTATGAACCAAGGTGCAGTACACTGATCCAGAAGCCACAGGAGGTGGAGGAGGAGCAGAAACGGGAGGAGGAGGAGAAAGACGGAGGATTCGATGAGCCTGCCGAACAGAAAGAAGTGGACAAGCAAGCGAGTATGAAAATTGCTACAGTTGATCTTCACTGGTTTAAACAGGATTGTAATCAAATTATTGTGAAAGAACTTGCCATAATTGATCAGTTTAATAATTATATTGTATTCCATTTCAAATCGCCATTTGCAAAGATGGAATTGATTGCAAAATTGTATAATGATGTAACATGGTTAGAACGTCACTATCATAAAATAAAATGGGATGGAGATTTGGAATACACTGACTCATTAATATGTGATTACCTTTTAGGTTATGAAAAAATTTTCACAAAAGGAACTGAGAAAGCAAAGTTTTTAAGAAGATTGCATACCAACGTTCAATGTATACCAGAGGATTTTGCAAAACCCGATTTCAGCTTTTTCACTAGTTCATGGTGTTATGCTGTGTGTAATATTCATAAAAATAGACAAGATGGATGATGTGCTTTGTTCAGTGCTCAACATTATAATTCTTTGTTGTTTAAAAATATGTATGAAACAAATAATTTCATGTATGAAAACAATCGAATGCAAAGTATGAAAATGGCCGCGATGTACACGAATTCGCAGAAAAGAAACTTTGCTCGTTATGGATTCTTCTACAATGGAAAAGAGATTCAGTGTGTTTATTGCATGCATGCATTGAGACTGCATAAAGCACGTACATGTTGTCTGTCTGCAATTAATGAAGAAAGACCACTTAATTACTCTATAGTAGTGCCAGCCTACACTTAGTTTTGTTCATTCGCTTATCATGGATCCAAGAAAGTGGTTGGCTGCTGACAACGAGTTGGAAGTGAGGTTAAAAAACTGTATTGATTGGTATGATGAGTTTGAAAGTGCAATTAGGAAATCAACTCGTAAAAATTATAGTTTGGCGAAACAATTAAAAGACATTTTTCTAAGCATGGTTAATTTAAATGACATAAGAGACTATCCATGTTATTACTGTCCTCATAATTAGTGTCTAGATAAGTTAAATAAAATTGAAGATGAAATTATGAATAATTGTGGTGAAATGTATAAATAAACTTTTTCTGTGTTCAAATGATTTTTCATTCCAATATCCCACTCACTTTTTAGTTTAGTAGGTGGTCAGAGCTAGACCTGACAACACCAGCGCGTGTGCTGTGATCTTCTTTATACAAGTGAGAGACAACCCCCTTCAAGCATCTGTTGATGCTAATAAGTACAGGGCATGCACGTTGTCAATTTATAGAACAGAGACACATGCCAAACATCTGGGAGGGCATTAACATGCAGTGTTATGGTTCTTCAAAATTCAAAAAATGAACTCGTCTCTTGATGGCAATTTCATTTAACGAATTTGATTCAATTGCGAAGAATATTAAATTTTCAACAGGATGTCAAGATGCTGATTTACCGTTAACAAAAACAGAAAATGTGCACTTTCCAATTTCATCTGAGATACTCGAATTACTAGATATACTAGACAGTGGACATCTACATTATGATTGTATGAATGATTCGCCATTATCTGTTGTAAAAAATTCCGATGAACTTTGGAAATGCTTGTACGATATTGCAGATAAAAAATGTAAAAGAACTTAGATCATTGACCTCTCTGTAGAGATATGGATTCACTTTAATCTGACAGTATAGCATTAGATGTAGAGAGAGAGAGAGAGGGAATTTCTTAATTCACTTTAATCTGACAGTATAGCATTAGATGTAGAGAGAGAGAGAGAGAGAGGAGAGAGAGAGAGAGAGAGAGAGAGAGAGAGAGAGAGAGAGAGAGAGAGATAGGGAATTTCTCAATTCACTTTAATCTGTCAGTATAGCAATAGATGTAGAGAGAGAGAGATAGGTAATTTCTCAATTCACTTTATGAGGTGGAGAGGGGGGAAGGTGGTATGGGTGAGGGGTTAGAGGGGGGAGGGGGATTTCGAGCAAAAAAGTGGTCTAGTGCTCTCAAATCATACCTACTAATAGCACCAAATCAGAAGCTACGGATTGACCTATATTGCGAGAAGCCAATAAGATGAAGAAGAAGAAGAAGAGCAGAAAGAAACAACCGATAATCAAAGAAGAAGCGTGTGAAGGGAAAAACAAGAGAAGATCACTCAGTGCACCAGCTGGCTGTGCGGAAGAATTTCCCTTTGTGGCTGAAAAATTCTCTCAAGCCAGCACTCAGGGAATTCCCTCCGCGGCTGGAAAAGTCCCTCCGTTCAGCAACAGGGAATTTCCCCTCAACGTTCGAAATATCATTTCTCAATGCATAGATCTATTGTCAGGGAAAAACCAAAGGACAGCATCATCGGCAGCCGAGTACGTAAATACAACACAAGGCGGCGACTTGTTGGAGCAGCATGCCTGCGACATTGTCCCTTCGTCCGCCGCCAATGATAAGAAGATCTTCCACATGTGTGCGATACAAAGTCTGACTGTACCGGCATATTCCGAGAAACTGGCTGATGTTTATACCAATACTCCCATTAGTGAAGTGATGCTCATTGAACCAACGTTGGAACCTCTAGCAGGCTTGCGTGTGGCTAGATGTATACAACATTTACAAAATGGGAAGACGTTTGTCAAGGTTATAAACCTTGCTCAGTCACCTATAAGAATTGATAAGAAACAATGTTTAGTGGTATCAGAATCTCTGAGTGTGAGAGAACCAACTATTTCAATAAATTCTATTACAACTTTGGAAGAGATCAAAAACATTGAGAACAAGATTGATGAAAAACTGGGTCACCTTCCACACAGTGAGTCCAGCCTACTGAAAAAGGTGCTGAAAAGATATGCATCCACTTTTGTAGAACCAGGGTTAGAAGGATGCCAAGCAAATGTAGAACATTGTATCCCCATCATCAGTGATAGACCAATAGCAAAATGCCCATACTGAGTCCCATATCACCTCAGACCTGTTGTGGAGGAGCACATTGCCGAGATGTTAGATAAAGGGGTCATTGTTCTATCTACTAGTCCATGGAGTGCATCAGTAGTTCTTGTAAAGAAGAAGTCCATGGATCTTTTGCACAGACTTTTGTGCACTAAACGAGGTTACAAAGGCTGATGCTTATCCTCTGCCCCTAATAAATGAGACCATAGAAAATTTAGGCAGTAGCAAATATTTCTCCACCCTTGACCTACATAGTGGATACCATCAGATCAGGATAGCTGATGAAGACCAGGAGAAAACAGCTTTCACCACAGTGGGAGGCCACTTTCAATATAAAAGAATGACCTTTGGCTTGATAGGTGCTCCTGCAACTTTCCAACGCTTGATGGACAACCTCCTGACCGAGCTTTTGGGAATGGAATGCTTTGTCTATCTAGATGATGTAACTGTATTTAGCTCATCAATACCTCAGCATGCTGAATGACTAGATCATGTCCTCAGTATTTTTGAAAATGCAAATTTGAAGGTGAATTTGGAGAAATGCAATTTTGTCAAGAGCTCTGTTCAATACCTGGGACACTTGGTAACATCTGAAGGGGTGAAACCAGATCCAGCAAAGATTCAAGCGGTGAAGGATTATCCAGTACCTAAAAGCATCAGGGAAATTCGTGGTTGGCTTGGGTTAGCTGGTTACTACCAACAATTTGTGGAAAATTTTGCTGAGATTGCTCAACCCCTCTCTCAACTTACCAAGAAGGGCATACCATTTGTGTGGGGCTCCAAACAAATGCAATCTTTTAAAAAATTGAAGCAAGTGTTGTGTTCAAACCAGGTTTTGATTTTTCCTGACTTTCATAAAGAATTCATAGTTTCAACAGATACATCAGGAACAGCCGTGGGTGCAATCTTATCTCAGAATACAGAGGATGGAGAATGACCTGTGGCATACGTTGGCCATCAGTTAAATGCTGCCGAAAGGAACTACAGCACAACTGAGAGAGAGCTGTTGGCAGTGATCTTTGCCACCAAGCAGTTTCGATGCTATCTTCTGGAGAAGAAATTCCAACTCATCACTGATCATGCTGCCCTCAAGTGGATGTTGAGCCTGCGTGACCCATCATCACATCTGACAAGATGGGCACTCAGATTATCTGAGTTTGACTATGAAGTGGTGCACAAGCCAGGCAGGAAACACACAAATGCTGATGCCCTAAGCCGAGCAGTGATGCTGGTGGAAGCAGAGGAGATAAATGAAGACATCCTCATCCAACATCAAAAGGATGACCCTTGGTGTCAGAAGATCTTATCATCAGGCACAGGCAGGAAGGAGAGAAGAATCATTCTTTGGACCATTGGTGAGGAAGACCAAAACAGATAGAAAATTGCCATGCCAAGCAGACTTGCAGAGAAAGCAATTGCCTGGAATCACTGTGCTCCTTGGGCAGGCCATCCAGGACAAGAAAGAACAGCTAGTTTAGTGAAGAAACATTACTATTGGCTGAAACTGGAAGAAGCCGTAAAGGAGTTTGTGTTGGAGTGTCATGAATGTGCACAGAGAAAAACACCAATCTTGTTGAAGCCCCAATATCCATTTGATCTAGTTTCTGTAGATGTGGTAGGCCCTCTACCAACCACCAAGAGAGGAAACAAATATTACATCAGTTTTATTGATCATTTCACCCACTATGCAGAAGCAGTTCCAGTAGTAGATCAGACAGCTGAAACAGTGGCACATGTCTTTGTAACCCACATCATAACAAGACATGGGGTGCCTGGCTGACTATTAAGTGATCAAGGGCATAACTTTTTGTCAAATCTGTTTAAAGCAGTGTGCAAACAACTGGGCACACAGAAGTTGAGAACAACAGCCTATCATCCAGAAGGGAATGACCGAGTAGAAAGGTTACAAAGAACCTTGAATGAATCCATGGCCCATTTTGTTCAGTGGGGTGGAACAGATTGGGACCGATGGCTGCCTTATGCCCTGTCTGCCTATAGGTCAACACCACACTCTTCTACTGGATACTCCCCACACTACCTACTCCATGGCCATGAGATCATCCTTCCAGCAAGCTGCCCCCTTCCAGAAGAGGTAAAAGGAACCACTGTGGAAGAACATCTGATCGACTTGAGAAGGAGGCTAGCTACTGCATACAAGGATGCTCACAAGAGATCTACCAGGATGGCAGAACAGCGAACCAAAATTGCAAATAAATGAAGAAGGTTGAGGGAATTTGTGGCTGGAGACCTTGTGTATCTCCATGACCCAGCAACAAAACCAGGCGATTGTAGTAGACTGATAATGCGGATACTGCGAGACTTTTTTACAACTTAATCTATAGATAGTCATGCCTAATTACATTCAGTCAAGCTCAATAACATTTAGTCACAGTCTATTTGATGATTTATAGCAGAGAGAGAGATATGTGTAAGAGAGAGAGAGAGAGAGAGAGAGAGAGAGAGAGAGAGAGAGAGAGAGAGAGAGAGAGAGAGAGAGAGAGAGAGAGAGAGAGGCACTGACAGATTTAAGTGAAACGAACTTCTTTCAGATTTAAGTGAAATGAATATCTTACTCTCAGATTTAACTGAAACATGTACTTGACAACATTGTCAAGCACATGCAGAATTGTGGGTTGTACACACAACGAACATTATATTTTTAATGTTTCCTCAATCATAACTAATGCATAGAATGAACTTGTATATCCAAATACACACACATTAGTAGACATATATCTTTAAACTCTCTAGAGAGTGATCTTTTACATTTTTTATCGGCAATGTCATATAAGCATTTCCAGAGATCATTAGAATTATTAACAATAGCTAATGATTCATCATTATTTGAACAACCACAATGGCAATGTTTCTAGTATATCACATAATTCGAAAATTTCAAATAAAATTGGAAAGTGGAGATTTTCTGTTTTTGTTAATGCAAGATCACTCACCTCATCACCCGTTGAAAATATTAATATTAATATTCTTTGCAATTAGATAAAATTCATTGAATGAAATTTATATCAAGAGATGAGATAGTTTCTTGAACTTTGAAAAGCTATAACAATCAACCATATTTTTCAGTTGAGTGTATGTACAGGTAAAACGTGATAAGAAACTATTTCAATGAACTTGTATATGCACACTATACTACACACTTCTATAAATAGAATTGAGCTTCAACGCATGTGAGATCTTTACAGCTCAACTAACAAAGCATTACTGAACGATTAAACCTAGACATTGCAGATACAATGGAAAATGAAAACAATCGAGTATACACTAAAAATTTATTTACACAATTCACTACAATTGTTCATCACTTCCTCTTCAATTTTTATTAGTTTACTAAAAGACAGTTTATGGGGTCTGTAATAGCATGGATAATCATTTATATCAAATTCACTGTGTTTAAGAAAATGTCTTTTAGTTGTTTCACCAAATGATGATTTTCATGAGTTGAATGTTTAATTGCAATTTCACAAGCATCATACCAATCAATACACTGTTCTAACCTCATTTCCAATTCACCATCAGCTTGCATCCACTTGCACGGGTCCATGATGAGCGAATGAAGAAACTATACATATGTTGGTACTAATATAGAGAAATTAAATGGTTCCTGCCCCTTCCCTCCAATGCAACATACATGAGCAGTATGATATTTCAATGCTTGCATACAATAAACACATTGAATTTCTTGTCTGTTATAGAAAAAGCCATATCTTGCAAAGTTTTTCTTTTCTGTATTTGAATAGAATTGACATTTTTTCATGCTAAGCATTCTATTGTTTTCGCACATGAAATTTGGAGATGAGTCCATATTTTTCATTATCAATGAATTATAATGAAGAGCGGCAAAGAGGGCACATCGCCCACTTGGATTGCGATGATGAATTCCACAGGCATTATAACACCATGAACTTGTAAAGTAGTTAAAATTTGGTTTCCCAATTTCATCCGGTAAACAACATGTTTTTGTGTAACCTTCTAAGAAACTTCGCTTTCTCTGTACCTTTTGTATAGATTTTATCATATCCTTCAAGATAAGATACCAATAATTTGTCTGTATAAATAAAATGACCATCTTCTCAGCGTATTTTGTGATAATTGTTCTCTGCCCATGTAGCTTGCTTATGCAATTTACCATTCAATTCCGACTTTGCAAATGGCAACTTGAAATGCAACACAACAAAGCTATTTACCTGATCTACGATTCCGATTTCTTTCACAATAATTTGATTAGAATTTCCCTTGAACCAATGCAATTTGACTGTTGCGAATTTTTGATAGGAGAGAGTTTCTTCCTTCTGTTTGATGACAAGCTCTGTTTTCTCCTCCTCCTCCTCCATCATCCTCCTTTGTCCTCCGTTCTCCTCCTCCTTTGTCCTCCTTTGTCCTCCATTCTCCTCCTCCTCCTTCTCATCCTCCTGTGGTTTAGGTGTACTACATCTTGATTGATAGTAGAACAAGTCTTGTTCAGTGTCAAGATCACACTGTATCCCAATAGATCATGTTTTCTTCTCAGAATTAGAAGACATTATAGGTCTACTACATCTTGAGTCATAGTAGATGCTGTCTTCCTCCTCCTCATCAAGATCACACTGCATCCCGATAGAGCGTGTTTTCTTCTCAGAATTAGAAGACATTGTAGATGTAAACCGATCAAAGCTAAAAGATCAAATGAGTAAAATTTGAAAAATGCAATACTTATATAGTTTGTGCTCTATCGAGAAATTACTGAACTTCCTTCACCATGGAAGTAAGAGGAGTGTACTTCATGATACGATCACTGATTAAAATGCAATAAGTGGAAGTATTTGGAGGTACAGCTTCCTTGAATTCCATATCTATTCTAATATCTGTGGAGGATTTCAAATGAGAAGATTGATGTGAACAGTCAATTACAATCAGGGGTGTTTTAGTACAAAATGAGTCAAAATCAATCTTGTTCCAAGCTCACTATTGATGCTATGGTTATAGTATGCCGACGCAAAATCCAAAAACATACGGTACATCAATTGTTGTTAACCAAGGAGGTTTTCATAAGGAAAATAGTCAGAGTTCAAGTAGACCTTTGCATTCTGAAGATTACAACTATCAAATTCCGAGATTGATTTATTAATTTTATTCTTATGATCTATTTGAAACGCTAAAACAACATACTTTGGTGTGTCAAGATGGGATGCAGTTTTTACTGCCCAAGAATGAACAGTGCTATTTTGTAAATTTGGTGATTCTGAAATCTCCCAATGATGAAAGCTCAGCTTCAACGGTGTATCAGCATCGAGCAATCTCAAAAATTTCAACCTCACATGATCTTCTAAAGTAATATAGGGAATTCTCTATTGAAGCTTTGTTTTTTTTTATTAACGTTTGTTGCTTCTGTAGACTCGATGCAATTGAGATCTGTTGGTGATTTTAATAATACAAGTTCTTGTTTCAAGTTTAAAATTATTCTTTGAAAGTCTTCAAAAAATGGTAAAACTGATTCAAGAGGTACACAGAATGTAAACTTATTATCTTTTAGTGTATATCCTGCTATGTCAAACCCAGCCAAGTGATATGTGTTCTTATCAAACATATTTTTCACTAGTATAGCTTTAATTGTTTATGTTAATCCAATTAGTCTTGATTTAGAAATTTGTTGTCCAGCCAATTCATATCGAATTTCATCAAAGAGATTTCCAATGAGGTTACTGGATAATATATACTTAGCTTCTATCGGATCATCCCCGGCCTTCGCAGCTGGTTTTGTAGACTTCACCTCCCCCTCAATAAATATAAATGATTTGCATGGGAGACTGTACTGATCCATAGAAGCCACATGGATGCGAGCTTCATCTGAGGGTTTAATTTCCAGACCCGAATATACTGTATGAGTATGGAACTGAAATTCAGTAATATCATTATAGAACTTGAGTTGAGATTCAACATTGAGAATTTCACTAATTGCTGCGCTGTTCATGACGCCAATCTACTATAAATCCCAACTTTTCCAATATTCTCGCGCTTTTCGGTGATATAGCACGTAGCTTTTTAGGTGTTGACTCTATCACGTTCAAGTCTCTAATGAGCTTCTGTGAGCAAATGCTAGTGTTAGGTTTGAAAACGAGGAATCCCATTTCAAGTTCTTCGTTTTTCACGAATATGGAGTCTAATTATAATTATATCTCCCCAGAAATCAATAAATGATCCTTCTTGATCGGTTACCTTCACATTAATGCTTTGAATTATATGTGTGTTTAAAGGCATATAGATTATTTATCGGATTAGGCGTTTCATTTATCAAATACCCACTAGGTACTCTAGGTGAAAACTCATATATAATATGTTTCTGTTTGCCATCAGAGTAACTCCCACAGGCTATATTGCACTCAACTACAATAGAGTCAATATTTGTTATGCTAACTAAATGTTGAGAATAATACCATTTATTCGGTTGTAATATAACATTATCAAAACCAAGCATTTTTCCTATTGAAGTAGATGATGTCAATAGGCTTTTCAGAACGAATTTCGAGCTTCATAGTATTCGTGTTAGCTCTTATATTAAGTTTCTTTTCATCACTATCCAATTTAGTCTTTGAAGCTAATATAATGTCATCAACTTCATACGCACCCATATCAAGATCAATTAATTTATCACCATATTTGAAGGTAGAATTTTTACCTTTTATAACATTTGCAATGCTATTGTAAGTACAGAAATTAATCAATCCAATTTCCAATTCTTTTTTTTTTATCCAAATCGAGAATTTCTTGCAAATGTTCATAGAGATCACTTGATCTAGATCGTAATGTAATAACAACCATCTTATATGTTTTCGGTACAAATACTGGATTACAACTGGTTTGCAAAAAACAAGAGCATAAGGTGTCCACATATATTTGTATGTAATGGTTGCATGTGCTCAACATTATACAAAATATTTACACCTGTTTCTTTTTTCCAATATTTATTCAATTTATAAGGTGGTTGTAAATTACCAATTGCATCAAAATAGTAAACATTTGACCCTTGTTTCTTACAACCATCCCAGTGTGTACCATGTCCAGATTGAGTGTCTAAATTAACAATACAATTCTCATTTTTTAGAATTTTATTAGGTAATGTATCTATCATGTATACACCTCGTAGGGGAATTTGTAGTAATTTACACCATTTTATTAGATCGTGATTAGACAATTCACCATCAATATTCATTTTTTCATCTTCTTTGTCTTTCTACATTCTTTAACTCCTTTTTTACTTTTTTTTTCTTTGGGAATAAACTTACACCATATGTTGAGGAGGAGGAGGAGGGGTTGGGCCCAATCAAAATACAACCACCAGTCGAGATTGGGGGATACGGTTTCAAATAGTAACCTCTACCTGCAATATGCTGTTTCAACTGAGCAATAGCTTTTTTCCTTATCGACATGATATGAGTTTTCCTAACACTTGTGCTCTTCTTCTTCTTTCTCAAACCACCGCCAAACGCTGCTTTAGCTTTCATCACATTTGTTACAAGATAACTAAGTGCTTTTTTCACTAAGAGATGTTTTTGGATTTTTGAATATCTCCCATGCAGTGTTTGCAAGAGCTCTGTCTGCAATCGCTCATGACTTATTACCACTATTTTGAGTGTATGCTATATCATGTACCTTACAGGCTCTATCTAATGAATTTATACCTTGATCACCTCTCTTTAACCTTTAATTAACCTTGGTGCCAGGTCCACACCACTGATAGCCGGGGATGTTGGTTTCCGGGGATGCATTTATCAATTTTTTTATGATAGTTGATGTAATGTCCCCTGCAGTACCCGCTATACCTTTCACAATTTTGCTAGCTGAACTCAAGATTCCTCTCCCTCGTTTCCTAGAAGATAACTTTCTTCTACGTACCATTTTTTACTACCTTTCAACTCAATAGTTGAACATCGACTGAGGTTAATTAATCAAACACTTAACCTCAATCAAGAGACAAAGAAATTGTCTCACTAAGTGCTTTATATATTACTACAAAGTTGGTATGTATTATTAAATAGGGAATACAATTTTCTATCGTCAAGTGTCTTATTAACACACTTGTTAAGTATGTTGTAAGTTTTGTAGAAATTGCAAAGAATTGAATGTTCATCAATCATAAATCTATACCAATGTCTTAGACTAACATCGAGAGAAGCATCTGTTGAATTGACACATGATTTGATATAAGATAATGTATGATTTCTCACTAGCAGTGATTCCTGCATCAATCGAGGTGTTTCCAAATCCCTAATCTTATTTCGTACATTTTGTATAGATTCCAATATTCTCTTACTATCATTTTGCATTGAATCATATTTTTCCAAAGCAATATGGAAAAGTAATAGAATATTCACATAACATATTATAAAGAGAAGAACAAATAAAACTCTCCATACAATTATCTTCATTGCACAACTTCTCCCTTCAAGTGTTGTAAGCATACTGATAAAAATAGATTGCAATATCTATAGTGAGTGTATAGCGCTAACAGATGGAAGAGAATCTCGCAACAAGGTTGAGACCGACATGTACTGCATGCGCGTGCGAGCGCAGCAGCAACTATAAAATAGCTTCTCTTGTGACCATACACTCATTGACTGTATAGTTACAAGAGCATTACTATTCTTGTATGTACTATTCTACATTCATTGAGTGTTCAGTTACAAGAGGATCTATTCTTGCGTGAACAGTGTACTATTCTACATCTTCTTTGACACAACAAACAGGTTGAGAATTAAAAACAATTTTTATAAAAACAATATTACAATTTATTATTAATCACTACAATATTTACATTATATACTACTACTACTACTAATTGTAAAGCATCACACAGCAACATGGTATAACAATAAGATTGTTAAATTTTAACAATCATGTCAGTCCATGTAGCAGTGACATGCTTCACCACTATTGCTAAATTTTTACAATAAGCATTAAATTTGATAACTTTTACGGGCGAAATTATGGATGAAAATCTCTGAGGTAGATATACCTCAGAGATTTTCTTTGTAGATGCAATGTTTATTTTTAATATTATTCTTCTCCCGTGGTGGTTTGTTTCTTCACGAGCAGAGATAATACTATGCAGGACATCTTCCGCCAGCTCGTGGAGAGGCATCCACGGTTTAGCTGACGGTCTATTGATGATTGAAACAAAATCATCCCGCACCACCACCTCCTCTAGTAGCAGAGCGATGGAGGAGTTCTCAGCTTCATATGCACGTTGTTTCTGTTGAATAAAAATAAATCAATGATTAATAACTTATTATAATTTGTTTCAGATTATCAACTACTTGTGATCAACAGATTATTGTCATAATCTCAACTTGATATTATCAGATTGACAAGACATTCTCTACACAAAGTGAGTAATATCAGTTTTTGAAATAATATTTCTTGCTTCATATTGCAGAATCCAATAGTGATGCATCAAATGCATACATCAAATTAATAAGCAAACTCTTTCAATGTACATTGCAACAAATAACTATCAACTGAATCAGTAATTTTCTTAACACATCTCTTCAATATTATATTCTATTATTTTATAGTGAAAAATAGTATGCATGATTAGTATAAATAATTTAAATAATATGTAAGCATCATAATAATGATCATGAAATCAAAATATTCATCTTATTCAATTTTTGACTGAAGTCTAATCAATTCAACTAGTAAGCTTGATCAGTTCAATTTCAAAAAGTAATCATCATAATATTCATGAATTCAAAATATACACATCTTATTCAATTCTTAACTGAACTCTAATCATTTAATATCATATTGTGAATGCATGTAATACGAAGATAACTATTGGAAATTAGTTTTTTTCTCAGTAAAGTGAGAAATTTATTAGATAGTAGCATGCATTCAACCTAATCACTTCAAATAATTATATTTCTTGATTTCATAAAACAACATAAAAGCTGCTCAATTCAAATGAACATATCAATTTCAATGTAATCATCATATTCATGAACTCAAATATACATCTTATTAATTTTTCAACTGAACTCTAAAGTTGAATAGTTTCATTTCCTATATTACAATTCGTTATCAAGAAATAATTTTTGATTGAAATTGTCTTTCAAATCTAATGAGATTCATCAATTTCTCACAATGAATTGAACTCTAATCATTTAATATCACAATGTGAATACATGTAATGTGAACAGATCTATTGGAAATTAGTTTTTCTCAGTAAAGTAAGAAATTTATCAGATAGTAGCAAGCTTTTAGTAGCAAGCTTTCAACAAATTAATGACAACATATAAAGATTTAAAATTATCAGTTCACATTACAAGTTAATAATATTTAAAATAACTAACCTTTGAGGGTACAAAGTTGGTTTCCTCATCCTTCTCCAGTAAGTGCAGCTTTCTCTTCCCCTGTTGCTTGTTGGAAATCATCGTGAGCGGCACATGTCTCGGTGCCCACTGCAGATGAGATGGCGGAGTGTCCGGTACAATGATTTCTTCACTGCTCAACCCCCTCTCCAAAAAGACACCACGGCTCTTCAGCGGTGAGTCCTCGCAGTCGGATGCAGCAGCAGCAGCAGCAGCAGGAGCAGCACTGGTAGTGGTGGCTGGAAGCTTCTTCTGCTGTGCAGCTTGCACTGCCCAGTAAGATGGGAAGGAAGTGCTTTGTTGAGGAGTATCTGGAAGAATGTAGTCCTGATGCATAGATGATGAGTCCATGATGACGAGGATATGTGTAACAGGAACGTGACTCGAATGAAGCTGGCAAATCCAATAAGCGCTACTTATATACTCATTCGTTTCTCTCTCTCTGTTTTAGGATGAGTGAGAGATAGTGCATTTTCCCTCTTATCACATCCTTGACAAGCAAAAACATTCTAACACATACAGCAAGGTGCATTCAGAGAAAAAATATCAAATTCTCACAATGCACTAATATAAAATTTCTCAGTTCCAGATATAATATCTTGAATAACAATATTTCAAATGTGAGAGCAATGTAATATCAAATCTCCTCATTAATTTTCAATTAACATCACATGTTGACTTGCTAAATTTCTTCTCAATATTATTGTGATTTTCATTATGTTCATTGATTTCACAGAGTTTGAGTGTGCACTTCTGCATAATCACTCCAGTCTTTGAGGAGGAAAGACATATGAAGAACTAGTCTGAGAGTTGAAGTGTAAGCAGAGAGAGAGACAGTACAGCACATCATTCATTGCATGTAAGTATGATACAATTTTTTTACTTTATTTTTCTAATCATGATTTTTTCAGAACTTACTCCTTTCCTGATAAATTAATACTACTACAATGCACTTATTCCTAACAAACCACTAATATCTCGATTCTGATTAGGAATTACTTCTACAATAGAGTGCATATTGTACAATATCCAGCTTGTTTTCCCACAGCATCTTCTTCTCCTTCTCCAACATTCATCTTTCCTTTTCCATTATAGCTCATCTTTTTATATATACAAAATGGAATATGTATCACTTTTTCATAAGGATTTTCAATAATATATTTGCAATATACACATTGCAGATATGATTTCTCATGTAAAAAATATCCATTTATTGCAAAATAGTCTGCTCCATTTATAAATACCAAGAGCTTGAATGGTTCTGGACGATGGAAAGTTAAAACTTGTTCTTCATATTGTCGTAGAATATAATTATCGAAATTCTCCTCTTCACATGAAATATTATCTTCTTTGTGCCATCCACAATTTGGACTGCATCGCTGATGTTCCTTACTAGGATCATCTGTTGACAACCAATTTTCTAAATATACTGATCAAAACACACATTGAACAACGTCAGGTGCTCGCACAAATTTAAAACCCTGTTTAGCCATATTTTGAGGTGACAACAGACTCGATTCTAATTTCCAACAATTATCAAATGTTAATAACCTTAATCGTTCATGCATGAAAATCTGATCCTGAGATAACATTTTTGCACTGTACTTGCAGCTTATCAAATCACAACTGATTTTTAGATTAATGTTTACTTGTTTTTATAACTAATTCTATGCCATAGTAATATATTCTTTGTTTGTTTTCAGCACCCCGCTAGTAGCAGAGATGGAGCACAGCAGAGAATGCAGGGGTTGGAGGTGTGAGTTCGCGCACAATTCACCATCACATTTCCTTCGAAAACATAGCACCTGACATTGAAAATGTGCTTGAAAACTCAAAAGCTTGTGGTATTGAGATAATAAGAGAACACGCTGCATGTTTCGAAGGAAAATGTGAAATGGTTTTTAGTATTAAATGTATTATTGTATGAGATGGTAGTTTTAGGATCAGAGGAATCCGAAGCTGTTTCATCCATTGTGAATCTACATAGCTACTCCGCCATAGGATTGAACGTCTTGGAGAGTTATGACGAATTGAATGAACATTTTATGTTAGTGGTTAGGAAAATTTTAAGTTCATTCGATAACTTTGTTCAATTTGGGAGTGGGTGAGTGTTGAAGAAGATTGACTTGCTTGATGTAAATGTGATTAGATATAATCCAATATACACAAGCAGTTATATTCAAACACCCCAGTTCATCAAGAATAAGACATGTGTTATCAATGTCAAAAATCTTTCTGATAAAAAGTGTTTTCTGTTTTCTGTTCTAGCCTATTTTCACCAGAAACCAAATAGGCAGACACTAACGGTGAAATATTTGAGCAAATTTGCTCACAGGCTTAACACTCACGGGGTTAATTTCCCAACCACCGATCACGACATAAAGAAATTTGAAATTCTTAATACAGACATCGTAATCCATGTTATCGCGTATGACAACAAAAAGTTTTTCCCCTATCGAACAAGCATATTCCGTACTCGTAAATACCAAATTAATCTTTTAATGTTGAAAGGCGATGCAGGAAAAACACATTTTTGTTTAATTAACACCGCGAACGGGAAAAACGGATTGTTGCGTCTTCTTTCTCACCTTTCAAAAGCTAAAGCACAAGTAGATATTTGTAATTTCTGTTTTCACAGATTTACATCAGACAGAACAGTAAACTGGGATGGGAAAGCAAATTTGATGAGACATCTGGAGCTTTGTTCAAAGTTCCAGTCTCAGAGAACTTCGTACCCAAAACGAGGTGAGACAATCAAATTTAAAAAACTCGGTTCGACTTTGAAGAAAAAGTATACAATCTACACGGATTTGGAAACATTTGTTGTGAATATGTATGGTAACGAATCTGATTGTGAGGATGTACCTATCACCAGAAGTTACACCAAGAAATCGGCACATCATATTCCGTGCGGGTATTGTTTCGTTGTGATTGATGTGAATGGAGATATTGTGTACAGCCCAGTACTCTATAGATCAAGTAATATCAATGAAAAGATCATGGAGAAATTTCTCAAGGAAATAATCGAACTGGACGATTTATTGAGTGCGGATATAAAATGTGAAATTCTGATGGAGCATTTAAGTGAGCGTCAGCAACGCGAATATCAAAACGCTGATAAGTGTGGCCTTTGCGATGAAGTTTTTACCAAAACAGACACAGAGGTACACCATAATGCACATGAAAATGGAAAGTTTTTGTGTGCTGCTCATGTGTCGTGTAATTTAAATACTCCAACTGACGATATGATTAGCTGTTACTTCCATAATTTTAACGGATTTGACAGCCATTTTATTCTAAAAGCTCTTGGAAAATGTAAAAAAGAAATTTCCTGTATCGCCAATATATCAGAAAGATTTTTGACATTGACAGTGGGAAAAATTAAGTTTTCAGATTCATATAAATCTATGAATGAATCTTTAGAAGTATTAGTGCGCAACTTGGTAGATAGTACAGATATGGCATCGAAGTTCAAACGTCTGTTTTCAGTATTTAATGACCCCGATCTCGAACATAGGCAACTCTTGTTAAAAGAAGGAGTATATCCCTATTCATACATATCTTGCCCTGAAAAATTTGCTGAGACTTCTCTCCCTCTGATAGAATGTTTTTATAACGATCTTAACTATACACCCCTCTCCCCCAAAGAATATGAGCACACACAAAGAGTGTTCTCAACATTCAAGTTGGAATCTCTTGGCGAGTATCATGATTTCTATCTGTGCCTAGACGTCATGCTATTAGTTGAGGTTTTCGAAGAAATGAGGTCAACGCTTTTTAGGTCATATGGCCTCGATGTGACTCATTTTCTTTCGCTTGCTCATTACACTTGGAATTATATGTTAAAGTTCACCCAGGTTGAACTTCAATTGATTAGTGATCCTGATATACATCTTATGTTTGAATCAGGAATGTGTGGTAGTGTTTCGTTTATTGGCAAGCGTTATTGCGAAGCCAATAACAAACACATCCCTGACACATACAATCCCACAAAACCAAGTAACTATTTGCTTTATATAGATTGTAATTCTTTGTATGCTCACTCTATGAATTAATTCTTACCTTATGGAAATTTCAAGTTCCTCTCAGAGGAAGAAATCCATGCTCTTGACTTTACAAATTTGAGTGAATCAGAAACTGGTTATGTAATTGAATGTGATCTCAAGTACCCACAGGAGTTACATGATATGCATGCCAATTTCCCTCTTGCTCCACTTCATCAAATTCCTCCTAGCGAATTGTTCTCCGAGTACCAAACCAATGAGAACGTTCAAACTCATGAACACACTTTTTGATTGAGAGAGGTACATTGTTCATTACATGAATTTGAAGCTGTACCTTCAACTCAGATTGCAATTAACAAAAACACATCGCGTCATTAGCTTTTCCCAATCGCCTTGGTTGAAGAACTACATTGAGTTCAATACCTGTAATAGGCAAGCCACGAAAAATAAATTTGAAGTCTCATTCTCTAAACAAATGTCCAATCTATGCTATGGAAAATCGATTCAGGGAAATCAGCATCAATGTAATGTTCAAATTATCACAGACGCCAAGCATCTAGATAAGTACATTTCAAATTCCCTATGTAAACGCTGGTAGATAATAAGTTCGGATGTGATTGCAGTTTTCTCGCGAAAGTTGGGCCTAAAAATGAATAAGCCAATCTATTCAGGTTTCTGCATCCTGGATTTGAGTAAACTACACATGTATGATTTTTTCTACTGTAAATTGAAAAAATCATACCATGGCAAGGCATCCAGCTTTGTATGACTGATACAGATAGCTTCCTCTTATCATTGGAGACACCTGATGTCTACCAATTAATAAGAGAAAATCTAGAACTGTTTGACACTTCAAATTACCCAGCTGAGCACACATGCTTCTCCAATGAGAGGAATAAAGTTGTAGCGAAATTTAAGGATGAGGCAGCTTCAATTCCTTTGAAATCTTTTCTGGGACTACAGGCTAAATTGTATTCATATCTTGTAAATAATGAGAAGGAGGAAACTGTAAAGAAGTGTGTAGCAAAAGGTGTGGAGACACATGTAAAAAAAAGAAAAATTAGTTTTGACTTGTATAAGAAATGTTTGATTGAACGATGCCAACATATAGAAAAATGTAATATGTTGAGATCCTTCAATCATAACATACATCAAATTGAATGTGCAAAGGTTTGTTTAAGCCCGTTCGATGACAAGTGCTTTATTGCAGAGAATGGAATTGATACATTACCATTCGGTCACTACAAAATAGCAAACTGATTGCACAGATCAGTGTGTGTGTAACGAGGTAGTGACCAACACATCGAATTCTGTTTCAAGCGTGTCTTCACACAAAGAAGAAGAATGAGTAATATTAGAGCAGAATTAGCAGCAGAGCTTCACTCGGCTGCACGTGTAAATTACCCCACACATAGATATGAGTTGAAGAATGAGAACGATTTATATCAATGAGATCTGATTGAGATTGGTAGCTTATCTAAATTCAATAAAGGATATCGTTTTATTTTAGTTGTTATCAATTGTTTTACTAAGTATGCTTATTGTATACCTTTAAAGAATAAGACTGCACAAAGTGTTTATGATGCACTCGAACCCATTATTCGTAAGAATAAACATATGGGTTTTTTTCCAGACAGATGGAGGGAAGGAGTATTTTAATAAGCATATAAAAGATTTGTTAGATAAAGTTGTCTAGTTGTCTAGTTGTCTAGTTGTCTAGATGTTGTACTTTGATTTGTGTATCAAGCATTATTCTGTTTTTACTGATAAGAAAGCTAGTATCGCTGAGAGATTTAATTGTACAAGAAAATCAAAAATCTATCTATCTTTAACTGAATGTGGGAGTAAAAACTGGGTTAATAACTTACAAAATATTGTAGATGATTATAAAAATACAGTACACAGTACCATTGGAATGCAACCTAAAGATGTAACTAAAAAACATCGTAAACACGTTTTAGAATCACTAAACTCTGCATTTAATAGATGATTCAAATTAAAAGTGTTGAAACCAAAATATAAGCTAGGTGATATTGTGAGAATTTCTAAAAAGAAACAGATATTTGATAAAAAATATCCAATGAATTGGTCACCCGAATATTTCCGAATTGTGAGCATACATCCCACAAGACCTATCACTTACTCATTAGAAGATCTTAGTGGTGAGATAATACAGGGTAGGTTTTATCAAGAAGAAATTAAAAAACATATTTGAATGAATCTGAAAGAGATGTTCATTTGATAGAAAAAATATTGAGACGAGATAAGGATAAGTTGCTTGTGAAATGGATTGGATTTCCACAACCATCATTCATAAATCTCAGTAAGATTGTAAATAATTAGAGTAAGATCATATATGATGTAAATAATGTACATTGTATAATTTTATTGATTCACATTTGTTGTAAATAATTAGAGTAAGATCATATGATGTAAATAATGTACATTGTATAATTATCTATTCACATCTGTTGTGGATAATCATTGTAATATTCTTTACATTGTGTTTTTTAAATAAAAACAACTTGAATTGAATGTTCGCTCTTTCATTTCTAATTTTTGTCATAGAGAAGTGTGAAGTAGTAGCACAAGGTGTCTAGATGTTGAATGGGTGAGTACATGTATGTGTGTCACCTAGAAACGCTTCATTAGCGAGTGAACCAGACACATGAAACAGGTTGTTCTGTTTGTATATCTCACTTTCTCAACATGAACAAACTCATCATTGTAAATTTTGATGAGTTAATTGCACAAGAGGAAAAGCCTGTATGGTGTAAGAATGGGGCATTGATACCACATAAGACTAGAATTCTCATTGTGGGCCCATCTGCATGTGGTAAAACAAATTTATTGTTCAACTTGATTTTTTCTAAAAATGTATTGAGATTTAAACATATTTATTCAAATACTAAATGTCAATATCGTGATAAGTACTTGTTTCTAAGAAAAGTCTTTTCAAAAATGAAAGGTATTGAATTTCATGTGAATGATATTCCTGATAGCATTCCACATCCAAATAATATACCACAATATTCTCTAGTTATATTTGACGATTTACAACTTAGTCACACACCTCAAATAAGAGATTATTTTACTATGGGTAGACATCGTAATATTGATACAGAATATTTAATTCAAAGTCATGGTGCAACACAAAAACATTTCACCAGAGATAATGCAAATATGATTGTTATATTCAAAATTGATCAATTATCACTCAAATCAATACATAGAGACTATGTGAGTGGAGATATTTGCTTCAGAGATTCCAGTAAATTGTGTTCAAATGTGTGGAATTCTATGAAGCATAGTTTTCTTACTACTATGACTGAATGTGTGGAAAATATAGGCAGGGTCTGGATAACTTTATTGACATTCAGTAGAGAGTGAGTAGCAGTGAAAGAATGAGGATGTCTCATAGAAGACAAAATGCTAGCGTTGCTCTAATTGATAAGATTAAGAAATTGAGGAAAGTTATTAGAGATAAACATAGAAGCATTGTACATTTTGAAAAGCAATCTGACGATTACAGAGAAAAACTTTTCAAACCGATTATCACAACTCTAGTTGAAATGGGGAAAACTAAATCTTCTCACCAATCTGATCAGAGTTTTATACCAAAAAAGGAGGAACAAGAGGATGAAGAAGAAGAAGATGAAGACGAAGAAAGTATGGAACTAGGAGAAAAACATGATGATATTAGTGAAACAATAGAAGTTGCATCACCATCAGCAGCTGAAAAAGATCTAAGCATGAATGATTCAAGTATATTTAATTCAACCAGGCTTGAGAGTGATACAAGCAGCAAAATAAAGAAGATAAAGGATCAAGTGCTTGCACAATATTTGTATACATTTCATAGTGAAAAATTGGATAACTCGATTCCTTATGGAATCTCCTATGATTCTGACTAAAAATTATATTTTATGGGTGAGATGGTTGTTAGCTTTGATAACTACTTCTTTTATATTGATAACAAAAAATTCCGAATTACACATGGTCTATCAGAACTGTTATTTGCCCCAAGACCAAATTCATATCTCTTTGATGAAAAAGATCTAAATAAATATAAGAAGATTTTATCAATAGAAAAAGTTCATTTGGATAGACGAGGATATGTGAAACGTAACACTGGTGTAAAGTCTCGCTTAATTCAAATGCTGTTTCCTGTTAAAAAATCAAGTAAGAGAGGTTCAGGGTTATTGAAATTTGCAAAATACTTCTAGCAATAGAATTTACCAATATTATGATAACAATGATGAATTGGTTCAGAGACTTCATTTATTAAAATCATCAAAACTTTCTGGACACTCGGGTCATGATGTTGAGATTGCATCAATTATAGAGGAATTACATGAAGGTAAAATTATTGTTTAGTTGCAGAATGAGTGTGCACAGATTCGGAGGTAAAAGCGAGAGAGTCGCTGCAAAGAAAGAGATTGTATGGAATGAACCAGATCTTGACAGTTTTAGTGAGAGAATAATCCAGGCAATAAATCAACAGGGTGTTATTGAATCTCTGCATTCGTATTTAGATTCACAATTATCTAATATAGTCAAGAATATTGGATTGAGCAAGATCGAAAAGGAACACATCTTCAGTACATTACAAGAGTTATCTGACAATATCAATAGGGGAGTTAAAGAGAAATCTATCAATTTGGAGAATGCTCTACATGATCTCAAATCAACAACAGAGATATTCAGATCGCACTTGAATACAATCAATGATAATAGAGTTTACAAGAATTATTTGGATGAGAAATTGAAAGTTATCTCAGACAAGATTAAAGATTTTCAAGTATTAGATAGAAATTATCTAAATACCAGATTGAAACAGCTTAGCACAAAACTTTTTACTAGAGTAAATGAAACTCATTCATTATCGGTTGATAAGGAATATTTGGATAAAACTGTGCAGGCATTGAATAACATTGTTATAACAAAACAAGAGTTTGAAGATCGACTATCCGCAATGACTAATACGATAAAGACAAATCTTATGGAGGGGATTGAACAATTTGTTTCAAAAAACAATTTAAATACATTGCTAACTACGTTAAGCAAAACTTATGTATTGAAAAATGATCTGAGTAGTGAGATGCAAGCATTTATTAAGAAAGATGAATTACAAGCTACAGTCAAATCAATTCGTGAGGAAATAGCATCTTCAATTAAATATACTGAGAATGATGAAGTGACAAGATTACAATGTTCACCTGCATTCACCGATCATCCCACTTTATTTATTCATCGAATAGCCTACCAAATAGTTCAGAACTACGTGAGAGTTAGCTTTTATATGAATTGGATTGAGGCAAAACAGCATAATTTGACAGAAGATCAAGTAGGTGATTTAATTACTGATAAAATGGGTTTAAGTATCTACGGGAATGTTCTAAAACCCTCTAGTTAGAATCACATCAATCTTCAACCGATTTTCACTATGCAAATTGCTTGGGAGAAATTGCATGAGAAATAGAGAGCTACATTCTATTTCAACATGAGAGAGTGTTCTCTACTCCACAAACATTTTTTCCAAGGTGAAACAAGATTATGCACGGAACGTGTTAATGGTCGAATTTGAGATGAATTAGAGCAGAGATGCATTCGTCCTTGTGAGCTCTGTGAAGTAAAATTGCAAACGTGCTGATGATCGAGTATTGAATTAGGCCGGAACCACATTCATCCTTGTAAGGTCTCTGAAGTGAAATTTTGAAATGTGTTAATCATCGAGCGAGAGGAGAATTGGTGCGTAATGACACGGAATAAGCATAAACAGAATTATGACGGCTAGTTCTCAAGATTCTCGATAGAGCGCGCTTGTGTTCAGATTTTGATCACATAATATTATGATACAGGCGCAGGCAGTTGACACACTCCCACCACCTTAGCACTAACACATACTCAGGCGCATTAGTGGTCTTTCGCGTACAATCATCGCATGCTTGGATGCTTGCCAAGACGTGCACTGTTGCCAATCTCCCTGTTGCCAAGTCACAAGTGGAATGTTTTTAATTTTCCAACTCGATTCTGTCCACTGGTGTGGTGTTCAATCACTATATTAGCGCGCATTCGTAGTTCAGCAGCAACAGCAGGCCTCTGCTCCCGGCATCCTTTAGTCTCCCTTCTCGGCTTTAGGGGTTGAATTTTCCGGCGCTCTCTAAAAGTTGTTGAGTAGTTATTTTTAAATACTGAATAATTTATAAATAAAAATATTTTAAAAGTACTGTAGTTATTTTTAATGAGAATTTTGTTATGAAAATACTTAAATTCTGAATAAGATTATGAAAATTTTTAAATTTAAATCAAATGAATTATATTTTAAATTCAATTGAAAGTTATTCTAGTTATTATAGCTTAGTCATTGATTTTCAAAGATTTATTAACTTTAATTATGTAGGCTTCCCAGAATTTGAACACACATTGAATAATTATTATAGTAACTAGTTTAATTAAAATAGAATAGAAAATCATGTCGGGAAATAGATGCGCATTTAGGAAATGTTCCAACAGTCGTGCCAAAGTTAAAGGATTGAAAATGTTCTCGTTTCCCTGGGATACTGACACAGCAAAGATCTGGGTGAACAACTCAGGTGAGTTTCATTATTTATTAATCAATTCAATGTAGGATATAGCCTAGATATTGAACAATACTCATGAATAGTACTTCATTTTTCAAAGTTGAAAGAAAATTTTCAACTTTCGGATAAGGAGATAACATACATTTCACAAGTTTCTAATTTTTTCAGACGTTTTCCTTATAGATTTTTAATAAAAGCATCATTGGCACAAACATGTTGAAATGCGGTATTGTACTTGAAAGATTGACTTATCCCTGTTGCATGAAATAAGATAAAATGACAGTTGAATGCTATATACTGGAGCCATCTAGAGAAGCAGGAGACGTCATTAATCGGCACCTAATCACGGTCAAATTGCATAATGTGTTTGTGCAACCTGGCCCTAGAATAGTAATATTCCTTAAACATTGAGAATCTCAATTGATTGTAATAATTGATAAAACTTTCTATTCAGAAAAGAAAATAGAAGTCGATCATGTGTTTAGATAAAAGTAATAGCATCATGTTGACATTGGTTTGAAGTAGCTAATCAAAGTTCTAAGTGATTTCTCATTAAATAAAATACAATTTTTATCCCAAATATGTTTTCAATTTCTCAGGGAATCCAGAACTGATAGAATTATCACCAAAATCACTTGGTAAAAAGGAGATATGCGAGCAGCATTTCCAACAGCAGGATATTTTACCCAGTGGACGTCTCATGAGAGGTATGTAAAACAATAATACTCTAAGCAAAAATAATTTACTTTGTAGGAGTCTAATCTAACATTCAGCTAAATATGGATGTTTCAAGGGACTGCAGTAAAAAATGTAGTCTACTTTAACAGGGAGTGTACTACAACGGGGAACGGGGTATATTATATCGCGGTTCACTGTATGTATTTCTCTTCTTCTCATTTTTCTTCTTCTTCTTCTTCTTCTTCTTCTCATTCTTTTTCTTCTTCTTCTTCTTCTTCTTCTTCTTCTTCTTCTTCTTCTTCTTCTTCTTCTTCTTCTTCTTCTTCTTCTTCTCTTCTTCTTCTTCTTCTTCTTCTTCTTCTTCTTCTTCTCATTTTTCTTCTTCTTCTTCTTCTTCTTCTTCTTCTTCTTCTTCTTCTTCTTCTTCTTCTTCTTCTCTTTCTTCTTCTTCTTCTCATTCTTTTTCTTCTTCTTCTTTTCTTCTTCTTCTTCTCCTTCTTCTTCTTCTCTTCTTCTTCTCTTCTTCTTCTTCTCTTTATACTTCTATTTCTTTTTTCACATTTTCCTTCTTCTCCATCTTCTTTCTCTTCTTCGTCTTCTTCCTCATCTGCTTTTTCTTCTTCTTCTTCTTTTTCGTACTCTTTTTCTTATTTTTTTCGCTTTCTTCCTCTTATTCTGGGATGTAGGTAGTGAAAAAGAGTAGGAGAGTTAGGGGAGAAAGCTTAAAACTATCACTTGCCAAATACGTTTCTCTATCACAGCTTCTCCAAACTCAGGGGTGGGAAGAGAGAGAAAGCGAGTGTCTGAGAGAGTGCGAGTTAGGTTTTGTTTGGATGTGAAGTATTGTGTCATATTGTTTCCTTGTTTTGTTTGCTGAGTCAATGGCAATATAATACAGTATACAGTAATACATATTAGTATATGTTTCAATGGAGTAAAGTGTTATACAGTTTAAGTTTATATACATACTATAATTATATGGAATTACTATCTTCAGCTGAATTGGTAAGGGAGAAATAAAACATGAATACAAGACATTCACACGCATACGATGATCATTTCTGAAAACGATTATCAACATGGTACTGTAGCCTAATAATACAAACCTATTCTTCATCGCGATTAACTTTAGATATAGAATTACATTCTAATTGTGAAAGTCCAAGTCTACTTCCAAGTTAGACATTTCTTGTAATATATAAGCCTAATTACTATGGAGATAGAGTTTGTCAAAGAGCCTCTCTGCTCTCCTAGTTTTCTTTACGCACACAGCAGCAGACATACAGTGTAAAAAATCCCTCTCCAGGTGTTTGAATGATACAACGCAAACAGGCGTCCATCTGTTTCCATATCATGTTTACTCATATTGGAATGCCGCTTCATATTTTGTCCGTCTGTCTGCTGCTGTGTACATGCGCCAAAAAGATGGAAAATTCCTATCTATTCATTTATTTTTTGATACAATTACAAATCATATTAATATGATCAGGATAGAACAACAGGCATAGCCCAAAACTACTCTGTTCCCAAATTTTGATAAATAATAAAATATCCAAAATAATAGGTTATGTTCTTACTTGAACGTTAAAGTTCAAAGTTCTGTCCAAAAATATAGGCTATATGAGCTAAAATTTTTGAATTTGGAATGATTAAATACCAAATTATAGTCGAATATTGCACTAAATATCATCGCACTTTGAATAAATCAAGCTATTTCAGAAAATTTTTAAGCCAAAAATATATACACAACTTTCCACTAGGCACAGCTGTTACCACTCTTCAAGCTGTTACAATTTACAAAATGATAATTAATCACCTCAATTTAAATTAAACCAATATGGCTCAAATAAATTATGTGGAACTATAATAATTTTAATATAATTATGAAAGATATAATTATTATATCGGTATCATCAATATTCAACAATGATTTTTCAAAGGAATTTTGTATTGTTCACATGAAACACGCCGACTTATGTTCACCTGTTTAATTGTGGAAGTGGAAAGTTGCATAAATGTAGGAGTAGATACAAGTGCCCAACGTGACCAAACCTTGGGACAGATAACAAAAGGGAGGCAGACGTTTTTGAAAATTCGACTCTTTTATCATAATAAACCTGTAGTCGCCTTTCCTCCCTTCTCATTTTTATCTGGAAGTTCTCTCTCAAAAAAGGTAGACTTGTGTAGGCTGAACTTGTCCCCCTACTATAAATAAAACTATTAAAAACAATAGATGAGCGTGCACATTTCCTTTAGGACCTTGGATTTCAGAAGAGGCTTTTGTATTTCTAGCTAGGTTGCTAACCATTTTTTCAACTCCCTCATGAATTGGGTGGCATCAATCTGTAAAAGATAGGCAACATCAAAGTTCTAGTGTTAAGAATTCATTTAATACAGAATAGGCCTCCCAATGAACCGTGAAAAGCTGGCACGGACTATCCCATCACTCAACATGTGGCATACAATAGACTTCAGGGTGTTGAACCTTTCAAAAGCCATTCTTGCTTTTTGTACAAGGCACCTTCCTAATAACCTTTGATTCAACCCTCATTCCTAATGATATAGTGAAAATTGTGAAGAACTGAGGGAATGTTTTAGTTTGCAAATTTGACCATTTTCTCTCTTACTCAAAATATTTTTTATCGAATTTATTGATAAGAATCTTGTTAAAAAATGTTATCTACTATGTGATAAAAAACAAATAATAAGCTTCATCCAACAAAATAATTTCAATAGATATAACAACAAAATGGTGGTATAATATTCATTCATACATTCATATTAGGTTTTTTCTTCATGACAAAGAACTGTCTCTAGGCGAATAAAATATATTTGAGATGGAATTCATTATTTCTAATAATTAATCTTGTAACAAATATACCGAAGCAACTTGAATCACAGCTACTCAAAGTACTATATAGAAGGAGGCAGTAAAGGAAAATTAGCAACCATGTGGTCATTTTTATCAACGATTATCAACGCTTTTTCAGATACAAACGTTCTTTATTCTTAAAATAAATCTTGTTTATTTTTTTAAGGTCATAAACTCTCAATTGCAAAAAAAAGATAGAAGATGACTGATTGAGGTACAAGGTACAAAACTAAGCTCCTTTTATAGGATGCATTAACAGACTTACTTTTTTGAAATTTGTTCAAAATAAAATTATCCTAAAAGTAACATATTAAGAATACTTTGCCGAATCTTGTTTTACACAGTCTTGAAAATGGCCTCAGTTGATATAACTACTCCATTCATAAATTATTAATATACACACATTCACGGCTTGATTGAACAATCGCCGATCGGAAAGGAAGTCGGGGAAAATCCAATAATAATAATATTATTAATATATTAGTAGCAATAAAACAACAATTTATTACTATTGTATAATTATTCAATCACTTGAAAAGCCTATCAAATTAATGTTTATGAATATCTTTAATATCACTATACATGATAATCAGACACATGATGAAATTTTGAAATTTCAAAAGTATAAAACTCAGTTTGAATAAAAAATATTTGACCTGAAAATTGAGTATGTAATTGAATAAAACTGTATTATTCCGAATAAAACTTTTATTATTAATTTTGTGCTTCACCTTTAATATTCTTTAGTTTTTAATGCTTTAGATCATGACCATACACAAGTTACACTATAGATGGCCATGTTTGGATCAAGGTCTATAAATACACTCATGTTCCTTATGGAGCGGCCATCTTATGGGGTATTTATGGCGGTCTTAATGATAACAGCAGTTGAATTTGAAAATTGGTGAACTTGAACCCCATAAAATGGCGATTTTGCAATGCATCACAGGATTGTGTCATGACCTGTATTTATAGTCTTTGGTTTGGATAAGTTGAAGCTAGCACTCTAGCTGCTTCCATCAGTAACTAAGTTCTTGACACCATAGTGAGGTTCACATTATAATGGCAGTGATAGGAGAACAAGGTTGCCTCTGTCTTGTCAATGATTCAATGGCAGTAGCTGATACCACTTTATTGATACAATATTAACTCTTTATTCTCATTTAAAAAAATAAATTATATTTCATTAAGCAAGAAATTATAATTTTCAAAAATTATATGATGAATTTTAATAATAATTATGGAAATTCATTATGAAATAACTGAAAAATATAATTTCTTGCTTAATAAAATATAATAATAATAATAATAATATATATACCCTATATAAATATATATAAGTTATATTTTAATGATAGTAAATTATATTATTTTCATAATAATTATGGATATTCATTATAAAATTATTGAGAAATATAATTTCTGGCTTGATAAAATACAATTGTTTATTTTAAACTACAAAAAAGAGTTAATATTGCATCAATTAACTAAATTATTGAGATTTATTATCATTTTATTGTAGTATCCCTGGTTACCTAGTAACATAATATTGATGTTGATTTAATATACAAATTGAGTTACTTCTTATCTATCATTCACACTTATTACAATAATCTAATATATTATCTAAATAATATTTTATCTCAACAATAATCCAATCTTAATGAAAACCTTATTATAATCTTAATTATTAAGATGAAATATATTGTTTACTATTAATTATACATTGTTTTAAGACGATCTGGCAACAGAACAAAGTGGGAAAAAGCTATCTGCTTTGTTGAATGATGGACAAGGATAACAATACTATTGATAATGAAACATTGCTGTTATAACGTGGACATCACTATAGCGCTCCAGGCACTTTCATCAGTAACTAAGTTTCCCTCACTAGCGCTACTGATTGCACCGTCTAGAACTAAGGTTTCGATGCTGGCGCTATCTCTGATACTCGTCTAGAACTATCTCGACCCGTCAGATCTCTGGTACTGTTTCTTTCCTCTGTGGTAATGATAACGTCCAAGGTTGTGTGTCCATGTGTCTCACAGGAAGCTTGTATATGATTGTGATTAGTATATCCTTATCTATAAACGTTGCTACATTGTGCTGTGAGATGAGTGAAAACTACAACAAGAAATGACACACTTTGATATGTCAATTTTCAATGAACTTTCATTGGAGATATATCCCATTAAAGCATTACATAATGTTTTTCAGTTTGAATGGTTCTATGTTAAGAATGTAAGATTTGGTGAGAATGATTTAATCTATATCAATATAGATTCAGAAGACAACTTTGAATTCACTATTATTCTTCCAAAAGAATATTCAACTGTGCTGAATACACACACAACATAAAGAGTTTTAAAAGGAAAAGATGGGATTTGAATGTTACTGCTAGACGTGTATTCTTGAAAGAATGGTAAAATTTCATCCTAGTTGTCAAGTACATCTAGAATTTATGACAGTAAGAAGTTCGTTTCACTTAAATCTGGCAGAAGTTTGTTTCACTTAAATCTGTCAGTAGATTGCCTCTCTCTCTCACACATATCTCTCTCTCTGCTATAAATCATCAAATAGACTGTGGCTAAATGTAATTAATTGAGCTTGACTGAATGTAATTGGGCATGACTATCTATAAATGAAATAGAGCTGAACATAAAGAGAGAGAAAGTGAGAGAGAGAGAGAGAGAGATTGATTGATTGATTGATTGAGTACTTTATTTATGTAGATTACAATATATACTGGCTTATACACTTATATACAATAGCTTACAATACAGCAAAATTATAGATGAATTTACATAATATAGACTAAGAAAATAATTATTGAAAGTATATGATATGAAAAAGTAATTTGTAATATAATAACACTATGGATATTGTTATGCATCTACATAAATTGGCGGAGCTTTGGACATATCAATGTCCATTCTTCGGAAAGAATATTAAAAATATTCTCCCCACTAACTCTCTACCAAAACGTTAATTTAATTAATTAAGCTAAGGATTTATTTATTAATTGAAATTTTGTAAAAGTTTTAACTAATATAAATATTTAAGGAAAAAAAAACAGAAAATTGATAGAGTAAAATAATTATATAGGTAGATAAGATCAAATTATTGATTAATAAAATGAAGTAGGCTGAAAGTAGTAAGGGTAATCAACTTTCAGTAATATACAGCAGTATGCAGTGGATGATTAAAAAACATGAATTTATATAATATATATATATATACAATTCATTCTATAACAGGTTTAAAGGTTTGTATTTGTTGAATGGGTGGGGGATGGTTGTCATGTGATCGCTCTAGGGCCAGACAGTTTTAGTCATTTGTTCCAGAAGATGTTTTTTTAAAGTCAGGATGAAGCTCGCTTGGCTCTCGATAGACCTGATAGAAACAGGAAGTGCATTCCATGCACGACAGGTACTGACAAAGAAGGATTTTGTGAAAATAGTAGGTTGATGATTGGGTATCCTTAAAGTACTTTCTCCTGTTCTAGTATGTGAAGCATCTATCCTCCTACCTTCAGAGATAAATTTGAAATCATCTTTAAAATAGTTCGGATTACCGTATTTCAAGATATCTCTAACAAACTTGACTATTCGAAAAAGCCTTTGATCGGGAAGCTTTAATGTTGAACTAGCAATGTGGGCTGGGGTGATATGATCATGGCGTTGGAGAGAGTAGACAAAACATAGGCAATAATTTTGGCAACGCTGTAGTTTATCATTCAGAGTGACTTGCATATCGTTAAGAACAGAATTACAATACATAATATGTGGGAAGATGAGAGATTGAACCAATAATAATTTAATGTTTCTAGGGAGAATATCATGCATTTTCTTCAATGCATGCATGGCTGAGAATACCTTTTTACAAGTTTTGTTCACTTGTTCTGACCAGTCATGAGTATTTTTTATAATAATGCCAAAATTTTTAACTAAGCTACAGTAAGGAATGTCATTACCATCTACACTTGTGAATTGATTCAAGGTCAATATTCTTTATAAGACGAGAATATCCAATTATAATGGGTTGTGTTTTGATGGGATTAAGCTTAAGGCCATTTTTCTTTGTCCATTCCACTATCGAATTGATATCCTGATTCATTATTCCAACTGTTTCATTAATTTTTGTTATGGGACAGCTTAAATATATTTGAAGGTCATCTGAATAAGTATGGAAACTGGAGAATTTGATAATGGAAGAGAGGTCATTAGCATACAAAGTGAAGAGGAGAGGGCCTAAAATTGAACCTTGTGGTACTCCATGCATAACGTTTTTCCAAGTAGACTTATTGTCACCGACAGATACACATTGTTTCCTACCTAATAGATAGGATTTAAACAAAACTAACGAGTTGTTACTGAAACCAAGAATAGCCAACTTATTCAGAAGGACTTATTGATCAACAGTATCGAATGCTTTAGAAAAATCAAATAGGGTGAGGATGGTGCATTTTCTTTGGTCCATAGCTAACCTTATATCATCAGTGACACGAAGCAGAGCTGTCTCAGTTGAATGGAATTTTCTAAAGCCTGATTGAAAGTTATGAAGCTTACTATTGTTTTCTAGAAATTTTACAACTAGAGCATGAATGAGTCTTTCTAGCACTTTGGACAATGCAGGTAAAATACTGATTGGTCTAAAATCCTCAACCTTATTGGGTGATGGAACTTTATTTAGAGGGCGAACCAGAGCAAACTACCAGTTTTCAGGGAAAATGCCTTCAAGTGACTTGTTGAAATGGTTGGTAAAACAGCAAATAACATCTTCTTGATAAATTTAATAGGAATTTTGTCTACACCAATAGCATTAGTATGAATACGTTGAATTGCTCTGAAAGTGTCTTCTTCTGAGATTGGATTGAAATTAAATTGATCAGTAATTGGTAAATCTTAGTTTGTAACCTGCTCTTCAAGATCATCGATATGATTTGTAGAATATTAGAAATAAATAAGTCTCAAAGATTAATACTCAACGTGTGTAATCTCTATTAAAACATGTAGGATAGAGTGAATTCCAATCAACAAACTATTAAATATTATAACTGATTTATGTCATCTGTTCTGCATAACATCTGGTTTCTGGTATACTACATCTTCCCCCTTCCTTCTTAAGTTCAATCTGCATATCGCAGTTGATCTGCTTGGCATCTTCTCATCGTTTCCTCAACATTCACTAGGTATGAGTATGGTCCATTTACTTTAACGATTTTTCCTTTTTTGTAGCCTTTGCCTGATCTGTCTAGTACCCATACGCCATCGCCCTCTCCGAACACCTTTGCGTTGACTCTCGGCTTGCTGTTCCCTTGTCTAACTAACTCTTCGTCTACTCTGTCGTTAACATCTGGTAGTAATAGATCTATTTTGCAGCGTAACTCGCGACTGAACATCATAAAAGCAGGTGTTTTTCCCGTTGCTCTCTTTGGGGATGTTCTATGAGCGAATAAAAATTTATTTAGTTTTTCTTGTAAGGTGCCAGTACTTCCTTTTGAAATTCCCATATGTTCTTTGAACGTTTGTACACAATGCTCCGCCAATACATTGCTTTTTGGGTGATATGGGGTGATACGTGCATGATTTATGTTCAGTTCTTTGCAGAAATTTTGGAATTCATACGAAGTCAGTTGAGGACCGTTGTCACTTACAATTATTCTTGGGTAGCCAAACTTAGAAAATAGATCTTGTAATATATTGATCATGGATTTTGTTGTGATTGTTGACATGGGTATTACTTCGAGCCATTTCGATCTAGCATCTACAACGACTAACCACATTTTCCCTGAAAATGGTCCTGCGAAATCTATGTGGATTCTAGACCACACTTCTGTTGCAAGAGTCCATGAGAAAAGTGGCATCTCAACATCTCTGTTTCTGTTTTCTGTTTCACATGTTCCTCTAAATCTTTGTCCAGTCCAGGCCACCATACTTGGAATCGTGTTTTTCCTTTCATTGCTACAATTCCTGGATGACCTTCATGAAGAATTTGTAGTACTTTTGTTCTTAATCTTGTGGGTATGACTAAATGACCCGATCAGAGGAGTATGCCATTTTCAAATGATAGTTCTTCTTGTTTATTGTAATAAGGTAGTAGTTCTTTGTTTACATTTGTATCTGTTGTCCAACCACTTTGGAGATAGTTTGTAACTTTTGCAAGTGTTGTGTCATGTTTTGTTGTTTCTTGTAAGCTCTTTGTTGATAATGGTATATCTTGAAATCGAAGGTGGAAAAGATGTGCTCTATTGTTTTCCCCTAACTTTTCGTTTTTTGACTTCAATACATTTTCCAAAGGAAACCTTGATAGCATATCCGCCGTATACACAATACGTTTAATTTTTTAAAATTGCTAGAAACCGTTAACCTTCAACAGCAAGAAATTAAAAACAGTTCTACAAATTTGAATAGAGTAAAAATTTCTGATAAACATCAGGCAATGGAATCTAACCCTCAAAAGTACAACGAAAAATATGGAAAGAAATCTACTTATAAATCTAATATGAAGACTTACTACTTGAGAATCTGGGACCGCAACCATTCAAGATAGTTTTCGATTCTATGCATCCGACCCCCATAAACAACATTGGATTTAATGATGCGATAGAAGTCTTAAACAAATACTACACGAAACCACAAGCACCTCTATCCCACAGAGTTTGTTTTTCTCGACGATTCCAGAATGAAGGTGAGACCATAACTCAATTTGAACTAGATTTAAGGTTTCTCGCAGGAAATTGTAATTTTGGTGATAACCTGGATGAACGTTTAAGAGATCAGTTCATATTAGGCATCAACAACGATAGTTGGCAAGTTGAGTTATTGAGAATGCATGCATCAACACAAACAACTTTTACAAAAATAGTAGAATCAGCAAAATTGCTAGAAACCGTTAACCTTCAACAGCAAGAAATTAAAAACAGTTCTACAAATTTGAATAGAGTAAAAATTTCTGATAAACATCAGGCAATGGAATCTAACCCTCAAAAGTACAACAAAAAATATGAAAAGAAATTGACTCTAAAATTGAACAAAAATACACATTGTCTCCGTTGTGGAAACAGGCGACATTCTGGTGGTGTCATGTGCACTGCAAATAACAAATTTTGTAAAGCTTGCGGAGGTAAGAACCATTTTGCTAGAGCATGTCTAAAAGTAGGGAACGCTACAATTGTAAAAGACAAACAGATAAATCAGGTCCGCGAAAATTTATCAATAGAAGATGACAACCTGTCACTTTCCGATATTGAACATATAAGAACTATGGAAAAAGGCTGTAAAGTAATGGTGAACGTTAAACTCAACAACAACACAGTGAAAATTCTGTATGATCCAGGTGCCGCTTACAGCGTTATTAACGAAAAATTATGGAGAAAATTGGAAGTCCCATTTTAAAACCAACAAGAAACCTCACGGCATACACAGGGATTGACATTGAAACACTTGAAGAAACACATATAAATGTCAATGCTTTTGGTGACTCCAGGAAATTACCAGTAATTGTTATAAAGAAAGATGACATACCTTTGTTTGGACTTAATTGGGTCCTCAAATTCAATCTACCCTTACCTCCCGGTGCTGAAATATGCTCAGTAAAAAAACGATAAGCTCTCCACAAAAAAAGAACTCAGTTTTGGTAAATAAAATAATCACAGATTTTTCTGATGTTTTCAATCCAAATCTGGGAACAATAAAGAACTGCAAGGACCTTTTCCACATGTCAAAAAATGCCATACAAATAGTTGCAAAACCACGTACAGTTCCATTTTCCTTAAGAAAAGCAGTAGAAATGGAACTACAATGTTTAGTAGACAGTAATGTACTATCACCTGTAAACACAAGTGAAGAACCTATCACATGGTCCTCACCAATAGTTATTGTGGTGAAACCTACCGGAGCAATCCGGATATGTGCTGATTTTAAAACCACCATAAACAAGTTTATAAGTCCAGACAACTATCCCCTACCTAGGTTCGAAGAAATCACTTCGAAACTTACAGGAGGGAAAGAATTCACAATTATTGATTTGAAGGATGCATATCTACAAATGGAAGTTGATACTTCTGTACAAAAGTATCTAACTATTTCTACTCATAAAGGATTTTTCAGATATTCACGCCTTCCTTTTGGGATAAAAAGAGCAACAGCAGCTTTTCAGTGTAAGATGGATCAAATCTTGGCTGGCTTGGAAGGCGTTGCATGTCTTTTAGACGATGTAATAATAAAAGCTCCCACGAGAGAAGAACACATAAACAGAGTCAGGGAAGTGTTAAAACGTTTTGAAAACAATGGACTTCGAGTACAAACCACAAAATGTAAATAGTTTGAGGGATCAGTAAACTATTTGGGACACAGAATAGATCAAACAGGTATACACCCCACAACTGAACACATCAAAGCCATAGAAGATATGTCATCACCGAAAAATGTCAAAGAACTAAGATCCTTCCTGGGATAAATCAACTACTACAGTAAATTTGTTCCACATTTACAATCACTGTGCGTTCCGTTACACAAATTACTTCAAAAAGGAGCAAATTGGCACTGGGATAAAAAACATGAACAAATCGCTACAAAATTGAGACATTTATTAACAACATCAGATACTTTAGCTCATTATTATGAATCACTTCCTCTAATTCTTGCCACAGACGCAAGTGAAGTCGGATAAGGTGCAGCTCTTTTTCACAGATATACTGATGGTACTGGAAGGCCAATTTTGTTCGCATCAAGATGACTTGACAAAGCTGAAAAACGGTACAGTGTGATTGAAAAAGAAGCATTAGGTTTAATTCTCGGAGTAACACGTTTTGAACAGTTCCTCTATGGCAGACATTTTGAGATTTGTACTGATCATAAAGCTTTAGTGAAAGATTTCGGTGAAAATGACTCTATTCCAAAAGTTGTTTCCAACCGTACTGCTAGATGGGCTTTAATTTTGAGCTCATATGACTACTCAATAAATTATCACAGAGGTGCAGATAATGCAACGGCGGATATGCTATCAAGGTTCCCTTTGGAAAATGTATTGAAGTCAAAAAACGAAAAGTTAGGGGAAAATGATAGAGCACATCTTATCCACCTTCGATTTCAAGATATACCATTATCAACAAAGAGCTTACAAGAAACAACAAAACATGACACAACACTTGCAAAAGTTACAAACTATCTCCGAAGTGGTTGGACAACAGATACAAATGTAAACAAAGAACTACTACCATATTACAATAAACAAGAAGAACTATCATTTGAAAATGGCATACTCCTCTGGTCGGGCCATTTAGTCATACCCACAAGATTAAGAACAAAAGTACTACAAATTCTTCAAGAAGGTCATCCAGGAATTGTAGCAATGAAAGGAAAAACACGATTCCAAGTATGGTGGCCTGGACTGGACAAAGATTTAAAGGAACATGTAAAACACTGCAAATAGATAATTTCAGTTAGTTATTGCAAAATAACTAAAGACTTCTTCCAATTTTTTTCCATTATTTCTCGTTAATAACGCTGTAAGCGGCACCTGGATCATACAGCATTTTCACTGTGTTGTTGTTGAGTTTAACGTTCACCATTACTTTACAACCTTTCTCCAGAGTTCTTATATGTTCAATATCGGAAAGTGACAGGTTGTCATCTTCTATTGATAAATTTTCGCGGACCTGATTTATCTGTTTGTCTTTTACAATTGAAGCGTACCCTACTTTTAGACATGCTCTAGCAAAATGGTTCTTACCTCCGCAAGCTTTACAAAATTTGTTATTTGCAGTGCACATGACACCATCAGAATGTTGCCGGTTTCCACAATGGAGACAATGTGTATTTTTGTTCAATTTTAGAGTTGATTTCTTTTCATATTTTTCGTTGTACTTTTGAGGGTTAGATTCCATTGCCTGATGTTTATCAGAAATTTCTACTCTATTCAAATTTGTAGAACTGTTTTTTAATTTCTTGCTGTTGAAGGTTAACGGTTTCTAGCAATTTTGCTGATTCTACTATTTTTGTAAAAGTTGTTTGTGTTGATGCATGCATTCTCAATAACTCAAGTTGCCAACTATCGTTGTTGATGCCTAATATGAACTGATCTCTTAAACGTTCATCCAGGTTATCACCAAAATTACAATTTCCTGCGAGAAACCTTAAATCTAGTTCAAATTGAGTTATGGTTTCACCTTCATTCCGGAATCGTCGAGAAAAACAAACTCTCTGGGATAGAGGTGCTTGTGGTTTCATGTAGTATTTGTTTAAGACTTCTATCGCATCATTAAATCCAATGTTGTTTATGGGGGTCGGATGCATAGAATCGAAAACTATTTTGAATGGTTGCGGTCCCAGATTCTCAAGTAGTAAGTCTTGTTTTTTTCTTCGTTTTTGATGTTTCCATTTCGTAGGAAAATCTTGAACCTTTCGTGCCAATATATCCAATCTTCGGTTGTTCGGTTGAATGGTTGACATTTGCTGTGATTTTTATTTACTGACTGCGCCATGTAGAATATTAGAAATAAATAAGTCTCAAAGATTAATACTCATAATCATAGTTTACATTAAAGTAAATGGACCATACTCATACCTAGTGAATGTTGAGGAAACGATGAGAAGATGACACGCAGATCAACTGCGATATGCAGATTGAACTTAAGAAGAAAGGGGGAAGATGTAGTATACCAGAAACCAGATGTTATGAAAAACATATGACATGAATCAGTTATAATATTTAATAGTTTGTTGATTGGAATTCACTCGATCCTACATGTTTCAATAGAGATTACACACGTTGAGTATTAATCTTTGAGACTTATTTATTTCTAATATCCTACGTTGCATGTCTTTCAGACGATGTAATAATAACAGCTCCCACAAGAGAAGAACACATTAACAGAGTCAGGGAAGTGTTAAAACGTTTTGAAAACAATGGACTTCGAGTACAAACCACAAAATGTAAATAGTTTGAGGAATCAGTAAACTATTTGGGACACAGAATAGATCAAACAGGTATGCACCCCACAACTGAACACATCAAAGCTGTAGAAGATATGCCATCACCGAAAAATGTCAAAGAACTAAGATCCTTCCTGGGATCAATCAACTACTACAGTAAATTTTTTTCCACATTTACAATCACTGTGCGTTCCGTTACACAAATTACTTCAAAAAGGAGCAAATTGGCACTGGGATGAAAAACATGAACAAATCGCGACAAAATTGAGACATTTATTAACAACATCAGATACTTTAGCTCATTATGATGAATCACTTCCTCTAATTCTTGCCACAGACGCAAGTGAAGTCGGATTAGGTGCAGCTCTTTTTCACAGATATACTGATGGTACTAAAAGGCGGCGAGCGCACACACACAAACTCTCCATTTGGAGCTGGTGTACTTGGTGACAGCCTTGTTTCCTTCACTGACTGCGTGCTTGGCCAGTTCACCAGGCAGCAGAAGATGCACAGCGGTCTGGATCTCCCGGCTGGTGATGGTTGAGCGTTTGTTGTAGTGAGCCAGTCGGCTTGCCTTGGCCGCGATGCGCTCGAAAATGTCATTGACAAAGCTGTTCATGATCGACATCGCCTTGGACGAGATACCGGTGTCTGGGTGAACTTGCTTCAGCACCTTGTAGATGTACACGGCATAGCTCTCCTTCCTCTTGCGTTTCTTCTTCTTGTCTCCCTTGGCAATGTTCTTCTGCGTCTTGCCGGCCTTCTTCGCTGCTTTACCGCTTGTCTTGGGTGGCATACTGCTGCTGCTTGCTGCTAGACGAGATCTGCTCAATGGGGCTGCTAGTCCATGAGTGTGAATAAATCTATAAATAGATCTATTTTGCAGCATAACTCGTGACCGAACATCATGAAAGCAGGTGTTTTCCCCATTGCTCTCTTTGGGGATGTTCTATGAGCTAATAAAAATTTATTTAGTTTTTCTTGTAAGGTGCCAGTACTTCCTTTTGAAATTCCCATACGTTCTTTGAACGTTCGTACACAATGCTCCGCCAATCCATTGCTTTTTGGGTGATATGGGGTTATACGTGCATGTTTTATGTTCAGTTCTTTGCAGAAATTTTGGAATTTATACGAAGTAGTTGAGGACCGTTGTCACTTACAATTATTCTTGGGTAGCCAAATTAAGAAAATAGATCTTGTAATATGTTGATCATGGATTTTGTTGTGGTTGTTGACATGGGTATTACTTCAAGCCATTTCGATCTAGCATCTACAATGACTAACAACATTGTCCCTAAAAATTGTCCTGTGAAATCTATGTGGATTCTAGACCACACTTCTGTTGGAAGAGTCCGTGAGAAAAGTGGCATCTCAACATCTCTGTTTCTGTTTTCTTGACATGCGGTGCAGTGTTTTACATGTTCCTCTAAATCTTTGTCCAGTCCAGGCCACCATACTTGGAATCATGTTTTTCCATTCATTGCTACAATTCCTGGATGACCTCCATGAAGAATTTGTAGTACTTTTGTTCTTAATCTTGTGGGTATGACTAAACGACCTGACCAGAGGAGTATGCCATTTTCAAATGATAGTTCTTCTCGTTTATTGTAATATGGTAGTAGTTCTTTGTTTACATTTGTATCTGTTGTCCAACCAATTCAGAGATAGTTTGTAACTTTGCAAGTGTTGTGTCATGTTTTGTTGTTTCTTGTAAGCTCTTTGTTGATAATGGTATATCTTGAAATCGAAGGTGGAAAAGATGTGCTCTATTGTTTTCCCCTAACTTCTCGTTTTTTGACTTCAATACATTTTCCGAAGGAAACCTTGATAGCATATCCGCCGTTGCATTATCTGCACCTCTGTGATAATTTATTGAGTAGTCATATGAGCTCAAAATTAAAGCCCATCTAGCAGTACGGTTGGAAACAACTTTTGGAATAGAGTCATTTTCACCGAAATCTTTCACTAAAGCTTTATGATCAGTACAAATCTCAAAATGTCTGCCATAGAGGAACTGTTCAAAACGTGTTACTCCAAAAATTAAACCTAATGCTTCTTTTTCAATCACACTGTACTGTTTTTCAGCTTTGTCAAGTCGTCTTGATGCGAACAAAATTGGCCTTTCAGTACCATCAGTATATCTGTGAAAAAGAGCTGCACCTAGTCCGACTTCACTTGCGTCTGTGGCAAGAATTAGAGGAAGTGATTCATAATAATGAGCTAAAGTATCTGATGTTGTTAATAAATGTCTCAATTTTGTAGCGATTTGTTCATGTTTTTTATCCCAGTGCCAATTTGCTCCTTTTTGAAGTAATTTGTGTAACGGAACGCACAGTGATTGTAAATGTGGAACAAATTTACTGTAGTAGTTGATTGATCCCAAGAAGGATCTTAGTTCTTTGACATTTTTCGGTGATGGCATATCTTCTACGGCTTTGATGTGTTCAGTTGTGGGGTGTATACCTGTTTGATCTATTCTGTGTTCCAAATAGTTTACTGATTCCTCAAACCATTTACATTTTGTGGTTTGTACTCGAAGTCCATTGTTTTCAAAACGTTTTAACACTTCCCTGACTCTGTTAATGTGTTCTTCTCTTGTGGGAGCTGTTATTATTACATCGTCTAAAAGACAGGCAACGTTGGATATTAGAAATAAATAAGTCTCAAAGATTAATACTCAATGTGTGTAATCTCTATTAAAACATGTAGGATCGAGTGAATTCCAATCAACAAACTATTAAATATTATAACTGATTCATGTCATATGTTTTTCATAACATCTGGTTTCTGGTATACTACATCTTCCCCCTTTCTTCTTAAGTTCAATCTGCATATCACAGTTGATCTGCGTGTCATCTTCTCATCGTTTCCTCAACATTCACTAGGTATGAGTATGGTCCATTTACTTTAATGTAAACTATGATTATGAGTATTAATCTTTGAGACTTATTTATTTCTAATATTCTACATGGCGCAGTCGGTAAATAAAAATCACAGCAAATGTCAACCATTCGATGGAACAACCGAAGATTGGATATATTGGCACGAAAGGTTCAAGATTTTCCTACGAAATGGAAACATCAAAAACGAAGAAAAAAACGAGACTTACCACTTGAGAATCTGGGACCGCAACCATTCAAGATAGTTTTCGATTCTATGCATCCGACCCCCATGAACAACATTGGATTTAATGATGCGATAGAAGTCTTAAACGAATACTACATGAAACCACAAGCAACTCTATCCCAGAGAGATTGTTTTTCTCGGCGATTCCGGAATGAAGGTGAGACCATAACTCAATTTGAACTAGATTTAAGGTTTCTCGCAGGAAATTGTAATTTTGGTGATAACCTGGATGAACGTTTAAGAGAACAGTTCATATTATGCATCAACAACGATAGTTGGCAACTTGAGTTATTGAGAATGCATGCATCAACACAAACAACTTTTACAAAAATAATAGAATCAGCAAAATTGCTAGAAACCGTTAACCTTCAACAGCAAGAAATTAAAAACAGTTCTACAAATTTGAATAGAGTAAAAATTTCTGATAAACATCAGGCAATGGAATCTAACCCTCAAAAGTGAAACGAAAAATATGAAAAGAAATTGACTCTAAAATTGAACAAAAATACACATTGTCTCCATTGTGGAAACCGGCGACATTCTGATGGTGTCATGTGCACTGCAAATAACAAATTTTGTAAAGCTTGCGGAGGTAAAAACCATTTTGCTAGAGCATGTCTAAAAGTAGGGATCGCTACAATTGTAAAAGACAAACAGATAAATCAGGTCTAGAGTCTAAGTCACATCAGTCAGGAAGGTGGCTTCATCAAAGTTTTTGAAGTCTCTATAAGTGATAATTTTCTGTTCTGGCTTAGGTATCTCATGGGAAAGAACACAGTAGATCAAATCATGTCCAGAAATAGCTGGGACTGGGATTTGGCCTGCTTGAACAACCTCGTTAGGATCACTAACATTGAGAAGGTCAATGAGTGTGTCAGATTCATTAGTATGATGAGTTGGATCGAGAGGTAAAATAGTCATGTTTAGGCATTGGAAAATAGTAGTCAGTTGAAAGTAGTCAAAGTTACGATTTGTCATGTTCAAGTCGGTGTTCATATCCCCCATGACTAGTATATGGCTATAACAAAGCATAAGAGAAAGCAAGGCATTTTCGAAATCTGTAAAATGACCAATTTTTGGTGGGTGATAACAGATACCAATGAGTAATTTATCAGTACTGGATAAGGATAATTCAAGTAGCATAAACTCTGGTCTGGAACAATACTCTTGTTTAGATGTGATTAAAACTTTTGTTTTGATACCATCTTTCACATAAATTGCTACACCCCCACAAGCTTCATTTAATCTATCATTCCGGAAACGATTATATCCAGGCAATGCAACAAAATGTGATGAAATACTAGGCTTCAAAAATGATTTGGAAATTCCAATTATATTGAAGTCCTGAAAATGGAAGATTGCTCTGAGTTCATCAATGTGGCAGCTGAGGGATTAGACATTAAGGTGAGCAGCCTTGAAAAGTTTTTTGGAAGAGTGGAGCTTATTTGCTAGAAACATACCTGCATCATTATTACTATTATTGAAAAAATCATACCTACTTGAGGGCGAGCAAGCTTACATGTCAGTGAGAGGCATCATGGAAGCAGCAGACCAATCGTGAACCGACCTCAGAACAACACATGATGGGGAAAATGGGGATTAAACTGATAAAACTTAACCTAAATGAAAAAGTATCTCGATTCGAGTGCATCCTGTATGCCTTGACAGTTCGGCTCCCTTCACTATTTTAAAAACACTAGTTCAAAAAAATCACTAAACACATCAATAAGATGTAGATGTTGTGATCTGTGGAGTTACAGTGATGAATAATCCTAATGGTGAATTAGATGAAGATTGAGGAAGAACTTGTAGTGGGAGATATAGTCCAAGTTGAGATAGAGCAAGTAGGTATCCAGTGGTGGAAGAATCGAGTCCGAGTGGAGGTAGAGCGAGAAGGTATCCAGTAATGAATAATATTTGCATGAAATGGAAGAGGAATAGTGTGATTTAATGTGAGAAAGAACCGAATATAAATATGGATATTATTGGAAAGTAATCAGATAGAAAGAGAATGGGTAGAAAGAGAAATAGAGATAGAAAGAGAAATAGAGATAGAAAGAGAAAAAGAGATAGAAAGAGAAATAAACATTTGAACATGCTGGATAGCTAGTGGAAAAATCACAGGGGAAATAATGATAATAATAGGAAAGAAGAGAAGAGAAAGAAGGAATGTGCACAATTGAGAAGAACTTATGAAACTGAACTATAGAATAAGAAACAGAACATCGTATTGTGATCTTGAATTAATCAAGGGAAGAAGAAGCAGAAGAAAAGAAAAAGAAAGAGAAGGAGAAGAAGAAGAGGAAGAAGACGAAGAAGAATAGAAAAGAATAATAATCATCATTGCAAAAGTTACAAGTCACAAAAATCACATTGCAAAATTACAACAATATTCTAGTAATCATAATAACTATAAGATTAAGAAGAGGAATGAGAAAGAATAATAAGAAGTAGTGGAGACGCTTGAGAAAGAGCTAGATTATTTTAGATGAGTTTCAAATAGGATTGAACGGTGAAATTTAAATAGTATTATTTAGTATTAGAAGTGTAATCAACTATTGGGAGTTGCAATAACGATAAAAGTAGTAAATTGAGTACTGTAATACTTCAGTGATGAATGTCTAAGATGATGTTAAATGAAACACAGCCTCTTTATAAGCATATGAACAGACTACTCACCCATCTGTTCTATCAATAACTCTTCACACGTTAGCTTCTATTGTTCGAGCTGTGGCAATAGTAGAAGATATCATTATGTACACCTAATATAGAAGAGATTACTATCTATACCTATAGATTACATCTATATCTATAACGTATGTTAATAATCCAATTCATTTTGAATTTAGCATTTCGAAAATTAATAATTAAGGAAATAATTTGGGTAAGAGATGTAATATTTAGTAAGAATAGAGATAATGATTTTCTTAGTACTCTCTGGAGTAAAGTAGTTGATGCATTCAATGTAGTTTTGGGAATTAATATCAAGATAAATTATTAATCAGTATTAACAAATGTGGATCTCTTCCGTTTAAAATAATTGCCTTGTATACAATCATGAATAGTAGTGGAAAGATTCATTCATAGAACAGAAAGACAGCTCATGAAAAATGCTAAGGTATATCTACTGCGAAATCCATTAATACAAATTTCCTATTATTGTAGTGAAGGGCACCTTAGTCATCGAATCCTGAAATGATTTAATTTACCTTTATTTTTTGAAGGTCAGTCATCCTCTCGACTGTGTGGACCCTCTTGGATCCTCCCTCATCGATAGAGATCTTAATCCCCCCATCAGATGACCAGACATTCCTGTGCCCATGACGGTCAGCCGCAGCATTGAGGATCTTGAGACGTTCCACAGTCAGATCCTCGTGAATGGTGATGCCGGAACCCTTCAGCTTCCTCTTAGCATCGAAGATCATCTTCCTGGTCCAGTAGCTGCAGAGTCGAACTATGATGGGTCGGTCCTTGGGTTTAGCTTGCCCTTGTTGAGGTGGTTGACGCCTTCCAACGCTATGCGAGCGGTTGACATCCGCCAGAGTCACGGGCACGTTCAGCTTCTTGTTGAAGACATCAAGCGCCAGCAGGTCAGTGTCTTCTTCGTCACTCTCCGGGATCCCAAAAATATGTATGGAATGTCGGCACCCATATTGCTCGAGGTCGTCAACCTTCAGGTGACAAGACACCTCCAGCTCACGAATTCTATCATGCAGCTGTTTGTTCTCCTCCTTCAATGCCTGAAGTTCCTCGAAAATAGACTTCACAGCCATTGAAACAGCACTGTGGACAGACTCTTCGATTTGCTGTTGAATAATGAGGAGGGTCTCTTCGGACAATGCTCCAGAAATAGCTGGCTTCTGAGCATTGACTTCATTCTTCGGTGTGCCTCTGTTCGGTCGACCCATCGTGTACCCTTAGGTGGATTTACACTTTTATATAGGCGAGAAGGTGAACTGGAGAATTAGGAATGTTTTTTCAAGATAAATAAAAAGATTGTGAGTTAATCAAAAATATAATTTCACTATTGAGTTTAGCTTGAGAAACTGAATAACTTGATGTATAATTTCCAGTGAATTGAACTGTATAACCCTACGAAATATCTATTAGAAGACGGAGCCGAACTAAACACACGTTCACTCACTGGACATGAGAGAGATGACGAAAGAGAGAGAGAGAGAGAGAGTTAGAGAGAGAGAGTATCATCGTTATCATCTTCTTCTTCTCATTCTTCTTCCACCTCTCCTTCTTCTTCCTCTTCTTCTTCTTCTACCTCTCCCTCTTCTTCCACCTCTCCTTCTTCCAGAGAGAGAGGGAGAGGTTCTTCTCCTTCTATGGAGCGGGGGAGGGGGCAGGAGAGGTGTGGCAGGAGCATGGGTGGTGGGGGGTATGTAGGATCGAGTCCGAGTGGAGGTAGAGCGAGAAGGTATCCAGTAGTGGAAGATCGAGTCAAAGTGAAGATTGTGCGAGTAGGAATCCAGTAGTGGAAAGATCGAGTCCAAGTGGAGACAGATAGAGATGAAATCCAGTGGTGGAAAATCGAGTCCAATTAGAGATAGAGAGAGATGGAATCCGGTATTGGAAGATCGTGTTCAAGGTGGAGATAGGGCGAAATGGGATCCATTAAAAACTGCAAAAGAGAAGAAAAAGCCAGCAGAAAAACGAAAAATCTTTAAAGAAAGTTATCAATTGAGAAAAGATACATAATACAACTGATAATGAATAATATTTGCATGAAATGGAAGAGGAATAGTGTGATTTAATGTGAGAAAGAACCGAATATAAATATGCATATTATTGGAAAGTAATCAGATAGAAAGAGAATGGGTAGAAAGAGAAATAGAGATAGAAAGAGAAATGGAGATAGAAAGAGAAATAAACATTTGAACATGCTGGATAGCTAGTGGAAAAATCACAGGGGAAATAATGATAATAATAGGAAAGAAGAGAAGAGAAAGAAGGAATGTGCACAATTGAGAAGAACTTATGAAACTGAACTATAGAATAAGAAACAGAACATTGTATTGTGATCTTGAATTAATCAAGGGAAGAAGAAGCAGAAGAAAAGAAGAAGAAAGAGAAGGAGAAGAAGAAGAGAAAGAAGACGAAGAAGAATAGAAAAGAATAATAATCATCATTGCAAAAGTTACAAGTCACAAAAATCACATTGCAAAATTACAACAATATTCTAGTAATCATAATAACTATAAGATTAAGAAGAGGAATGAGAAAGAATAATAAGAAGTAGTGGAGACGCTTGAGAAAGAGCTAGATTATTTTAGATGAGTTTCAAATAGGATTGAACGGTGAAATTTAAATAGTATTATTTAGTATTAACAAATGTGGATCTCTTCCGTTTAAAATAATTGCCTTGTATACAATCATGAATAGTAGTGGAAAGATTCATTCATAGAACAGAAAGACAGCTCATGAAAAATGCTAAGGTATATCTACTGCGAAATCCATTAATACAAATTTCCTATTATTGTAGTGAAGGGCACCTTAGTCATCGAATCCTGAAATGATTTAATTTACCTTTATTTTTTGAAGGTCAGTCATCCTCTCGACTGTGTGGACCCTCTTGGATCCTCCCTCATCGATAGAGATCTTAATCCCCCCATCAGATGACCAGACATTCCTGTGCCCATGACGGTCAGCCGCAGCATTGAGGATCTTGAGACGTTCCACAGTCAGATCCTCGTGAATGGTGATGCCGGAACCCTTCAGCTTCCTCTTAGCATCGAAGATCATCTTCCTGGTCCAGTAGCTGCAGAGTCGAACTATGATGGGTCGGTCCTTGGTTTAGCTTGCCCTTGTTGAGGTGGTTGACGCCTTCCAACGCTATGCGAGCGGTTGACATCCGCCAGAGTCACGGGCACGTTCAGCTTCTTGTTGAAGACATCAAGCGCCAGCAGGTCAGTGTCTTCTTCGTCACTCTCCGGGATCCCAAAAATATGTATGGAATGTCGGCACCCATATTGCTCGAGGTCGTCAACCTTCAGGTGACAAGACACCTCCAGCTCACGAATTCTATCATGCAGCTGTTTGTTCTCCTCCTTCAATGCCTGAAGTTCCTCGAAAATAGACTTCACAGCCATTGAAACAGCACTGTGGACAGACTCTTCGATTTGCTGTTGAATAATGAGGAGGGTCTCTTCGGACAATGCTCCAGAAATAGCTGGCTTCTGAGCATTGACTTCATTCTTCGGTGTGCCTCTGTTCGGTCGACCCATCGTGTACCCTTAGGTGGATTTACACTTTTATATAGGCGAGAAGGTGAACTGGAGAATTAGGAATGTTTTTTCAAGATAAATAAAAAGATTGTGAGTTAATCAAAAATATAATTTCACTATTGAGTTTAGCTTGAGAAACTGAATAACTTGATGTATAATTTCCAGTGAATTGAACTGTATAACCCTACGAAATATCTATTAGAAGACGGAGCCGAACTAAACACACGTTCACTCACTGGACATGAGAGAGATGACGAAAGAGAGAGAGAGAGAGAGAGTTAGAGAGAGAGAGTATCATCGTTATCATCTTCTTCTTCTCATTCTTCTTCCACCTCTCCTTCTTCTTCCTCTTCTTCTTCTTCTACCTCTCCCTCTTCTTCCACCTCTCCTTCTTCCAGAGAGAGAGGGAGAGGTTCTTCTCCTTCTATGGAGCGGGGGAGGGGGCAGGAGAGGTGTGGCAGGAGCATGGGTGGTGGGGGGTATGTAGGATCGAGTCCGAGTGGAGGTAGAGCGAGAAGGTATCCAGTAGTGGAAGATCGAGTCAAAGTGAAGATTGTGCGAGTAGGAATCCAGTAGTGGAAGATCGAGTCCAAGTGGAGACAGATAGAGATGAAATCCAGTGGTGGAAAATCGAGTCCAATTAGAGATAGAGAGAGATGGAATCCGGTATTGGAAGATCGTGTTCAAGGTGGAGATAGGGCGAAATGGGATCCATTAAAAACTGCAAAAGAGAAGAAAAAGCCAGCAGAAAAACGAAAAATCTTTAAAGAAAGTTATCAATTGAGAAAAGATACATAATACAACTGATAATGAATAATATTTGCATGAAATGGAAGAGGAATAGTGTGATTTAATGTGAGAAAGAACCGAATATAAATATGCATATTATTGGAAAGTAATCAGATAGAAAGAGAATGGGTAGAAAGAGAAATAGAGATAGAAAGAGAAATGGAGATAGAAAGAGAAATAAACATTTGAACATGCTGGATAGCTAGTGGAAAAATCACAGGGGAAATAATGATAATAATAGGAAAGAAGAGAAGAGAAAGAAGGAATGTGCACAATTGAGAAGAACTTATGAAACTGAACTATAGAATAAGAAACAGAACATTGTATTGTGATCTTGAATTAATCAAGGGAAGAAGAAGCAGAAGAAAAGAAGAAGAAAGAGAAGGAGAAGAAGAAGAGAAAGAAGACGAAGAAGAATAGAAAAGAATAATAATCATCATTGTAAATGTTACAAGTCACAAAAATCACATTGCAAAATTACAACAATATTCTGGTAATCATAATAACTATAAGATTAAGAAGAGGAATGAGAAAGAATAATAAGAAGTAGTGGAGATGCTTGAGAAAGAGCTAGATTATTTTAGATGAGTTTCAAATAGGATTGAACGGTGAAATTTAAATAGTATTATTTAGTATTAGAAGTGTAATCAACTATTGGGAGTTGCAATAACGATAAAAGTAGTAAATGGAGTACTGTAATACTTTAGTGATGAATGTCTAAGATAATGTTAAATGAAACACAGCCTCTTTATAAGCATATGATCAGACTACTCACCCCTCTGTTCTATCAATAACTCTTCACACGTTAGCTTCTATTGTTTGAGCTGTGGCAATAGTAGAAGATATCATTATGTACACCTAATATAGAAGAGATTACTATCTATACCTATAGATTACATCTATATCTATAACGTATGTTAATAATCCAATTCATTTTGAATTTAGCATTTCGAAAATTATTAATTATGGAAATAATTTGGGTAAGAGATGTAATTTTTAGTAAGAATAGAGATAATGATTTTCTTAGTACCCTCTGGAGTAAAGTAGTTGATGCATTCAACGTAGTTTTGGGAATTAATATCAAGATAAATTATTAATCAGTATTAACAAATGTGGATCTCTTCCGTTTGAAATAATTGCCTTGTATACAATCATGAATAGTAGTGGAAAGATTCATTTATAGAACAGAAAGACAGCTCATGAAAAATGCTAAGGTATATCTACTGTGAAATCCATTAATACAAATTTCCTTTTATTGTAGTGAAGGGCACCTTAGTCATCGAATCCTGAAATGATTTAATTTACCTTTATTTTTTGAAGGTCAGTCATCCTCTCGACTGTGTGGACTCTCTTGGATCCTCCCTCATCTATAGAGATCTTAATCCTCCCGTCAGATGACCAGACATTCCTGTGCCCATGACGGTCAGCCGCAGCATTGAGGATCTTGAGACGTTCCACAGTCAGATCCTCGTGAATGGTGATGCCGGAACCCTTCAGCTTCCTCTTAGCATCGAAGATCATCTTCCTGGTCCGGTAGCTGCAGAGTCGAACTATGATGGGTCAGTCCTTGGGTTGAGCTTGCCTTTGTTGAGGTGGTTGACGCCTTCCAACTCTATGAGAGCGGTTGACATCCGCCAGAGTCACGGGCACGTTCAGCTTCTTGTTGAAGACATCAAGTGCCAGCAGGTCCGTGTCTTCTTTGTCACTCTCTGGGATCCCAAAAATATGTATGGAATGTCGGCACCCATATTGCTCGAGGTCGTCAACCTTCAGGTGACAAGACACCTCCAGCTCACGAATTCTATCATGCAGCTGTTTGTTCTCCTCCTTCAATGCCTGAAGTTCCTCGAAAATAGACTTCAAAGCCATTGAAACAGCACTGTGGACAGACTCTTCGATTTGCTGTTCAATAATGAGGAGGGTCTCTTCGGACAATGCTCCAGAAATAGCTGGCTTCGGAGCATTGACTTCATTCTTCGGTGTGCCTCTGTTCGGTCGACCCATCGTGTACCATTAGGTGGATTTACACTTTTATATAGGCGAGAAGGTGAACTGGAGAATTAGGAATGTTTTTTCAAGATAAATAAAAAGAGTGTGAGTTAATCAAAAATATAATTTCACTATTGAATTTAGCTTGAGAAACTGAATAACTTGATGTATAATTTCTAGTGAATTGAACTGTATAACCCTACGAAATATCTATTAGAAGACGGAGCCGAACTAAACACACGTTCACTCACTGGACATGAGAGAGATGACGAAAGAGAGAGAGAGAGAGAGAGAGTGAGAGAGAGAGAGTATCATCGTTATCATCTTCTTCTTCTCATTCTTCTTCCACCTCTCCTTCTTCTTCCTCTTCTTCTTCTTCTACCTCTCCCTCTTCTTCCACCTCTCCTTCTTCTAGAGAGAGAGGGAGAGGTTCTTCTCCTTCTATGGAGCGTTGGAGGGGGCAGGAGAGGTGCGGCAGGAGCATGGGTGGTGGGGGGTATGTGGGATGAGTGCGGGGGAGGGGGGAAAAGTTGTAAAGAAGTCTTGCGGTATCCACATTATCAGTCCACTCAATTGAACTAAATTTCATTTGTCATGGAAAGGTCCATTCGCCATTGCTGGGAAGCTGTCAACTGTGAACTATTTAATCATGTTGCCTGATGGACGACAGATGGTAGTTCATGTGAACAGGCTGAAGCTTTGCTATAAGAGAGGGGAGGCTGAAGCAGATCCCCTGGATAATGTTAATGAGGACTCACAGAGGACATTGGAGATTGAAGAGAGAGCTAAGGGTACACCCAGCTCTCATAAAACTCCTGAGGAAGAAGAAGAGGTGGAATATAGTGCCCCAGATTCTGAGGATGAATGGTGGGAGCAAGTATACTCACCAGCTGAAATTCCTGGGGAGGATGAGCAAGACAGGGAGAATCTTTGAGAAGAAGAGGTGGAATTTCGAGAAGAAGAGGAAGAACCACCCAGCCCTGTATTTGATGAGAATCAGGACCCTCCCTACAGCCCAGATGAGAGAGTGATGGAAGTACCCCGATCCCCAATCATGACAAGGAGACGAGCAAGGTCAGCAACCTAACCAGACAAGGTCAGGTAGAGAATTTCTGGATTGAGTAGGAAATTCTTTGCTGCAGACTGCGTTTGGCCCTGTGACAGCTGATTGTAACAAGAAGTGTGTATATATACATGAAGAAAAATGAAGTAGAACCAAAACTTGATTAATTGTATATTGTATTTATAATGTGTCGATTTTAATTGAATTGAACAAAAGTATTCAAGTGTAGCTGTCATGTGACCCATATTGTAATAGATCTATCTTGTATGTTGTATGTCATTTGCAATGAGGTCTAATGAGTACAGAAGTTACCAAGTTAATGATAATGTCAAGATGAGAAGAATATTTCGATCTCTTGATCTAGCATATCAGAGATCAATAATCGACTATCTGAAGCAACATTGTTTGGTGCCTCAAGGGAGTCACATGTGGGGTGTGTGCAATGGTAGCTGTCTAGGGTGCGCAGGTTGTGCAGGGTGTGCATGGGAAATCAGGAGCAAGTGAAGAAGTCACTGGCTCAAATGAGACTCCTGAGTATGTGGCTGAGAGGAAGCACAGCTGTCTGGAACTGCAGGAGCATGTCTGCCTGGCAGGGAGGAAGTGTGTCTGTCCTGAAGCATAGCTGTGTAGAGCATTGTTTGATCAGAGGTTTAAGAAATCCTTGGTGAGAATGTGTAAGCCCACAAGGACTAGTAGAAGGATCACATGCAGTTACATCTAAGATGAATTTAATGTTGAAATGTTAGAAATCTATGTTAATTTTAAGGAACTTTAACTGTTGATGTATTTGTGTTTAATTGTGATGTGTAAGTAGTGGGAAAGTGAGAGTACTGAAGAAAAGCTGCCCCAAAGCTGCCCCCAAATCTGCCTCAAAGCTGATTCTTGGTTCTAACCTTGCCCAATCCAATGTAATCTGAACTAACTTAACCTAGCCATACCCCTAATCTCACAATAAATCTCAAATGAAGATCCCCATTCCCACTTTTTTGGAAAAAACTAAATCCAGCTTTTTTTTATTTCTTGAATAACTAAGAAACCGTTAATTTTACAAAAAAATTACAAGAATAACTTTTTCAAGTAAATCCAATTACAAATATATTGACACCCCATTTGTAAAGATTGAACAGAAAATAAGGATCTCATGGGAAAAGTAGATCGTGATTTCTTGAATAACTAAGAAACCAAGGATAACTTCTTCCAGTAAATCCATTTGTTAGGATTGAACAAAAAATAAGGATCAGTTCTCATCCATAATAAAAATAGATCATGAGTATTGATAAATTTGGTCAATATTTGCATGATAGGAATAATAATGATATTAATGTTCATTTAAAAAATTTGATTCAGAATTTTTTCTATGTTCTACAAATCATACCATTAGCTGCACCCTATATTCCAAACATTAATCTCAATAATGAGAAAGAGTGAAAGTATATGACTTTCTTCTGGAATCTCTTTTAAAGAATGGTATGAAAAAAATGTAATAAATATAGAAGAATAGATTATCTCCCACTCCACCTGGATACCTCAACTTTGTATATTTAAAAAGGAATGTCCACAAGAGAGAAACTTGCACATGAGCTACATGGTAGAGTCAGACGTAATTTCCTCACATGTCGCACTGAAATAAAAGGTCTAACAGATTTATATCAAGCTGATATTGTTGACATGTCCAACTATAGCACATTAAATAAGAACTTTAGATACATACTAACTGTGATTAACTGTTTCAGTAAATTTGCATTTGCAATACCAATGAAAACTAAAACTGGAAATGAGGTGGCAGCAGCATTGAAACCAATACTCAAAAAACATAAGATTATCAATTTTCAAACTGATGCAGGTAAAGAGTTCTAAAACACAACTGTTCAGAATCTCTTCAAAACATATGAGATCAACCATTACAGTACATATAGTGATAAGAAAGCTGCAATTTGTGAACGTTTCAACAGAACTCTTAAAGAGAATATGTTCCGTGAATTCACTATACAGGGTAATCATAAATGGTTGGAACTATTACCAAAACTTATCCTAAAATATAACAACACCACACATCGTAGCATTAATATGAAACCAATTGATGTAAACAAAGAAAATGAAAAATATGTACTAATGAATTTAGATAAAAGTGCACAACGTAGAATTGGCAATCAAAGTAAACCAAAATATAGAATTGGTGATAAGGTATGCATTAGTTGATACAAATCAATATTTGAGAAAGGTTATCTCCCAAACTGGACAAATGAGATTTTCACCATACAAAATGTTCTCCCTACCATACCCTTTACTTATAGATTAAAAGATATGAACAATGAAATTATTAAGGGTACATTCTATGAATATGAAATGAATAGAACAAAATATCCAGATATATTCCTTATTGAAAAAGTATTAAAGAAAAAGGGTAGTAAATTGTATGTTGAATGGCTTGGACTCGATGAATCTCATGATTCATGGGTTGAAGGCTATGATATAACGTAATATAATAAAAAAAATGCTGAAATTGAAACAACATCAATCAAAACTACCTGTCATAAATTTTGATAAATTCCTCACTAAGAAGAATATCAATTATCACAGACACAGAATTACCAAATTCCATAAGATGTATTGTTTGTGGTCCAAGTAATTCTGGGAAAACAAATACAGTATTCAATTTACTATTTGCATAGAATGGTGTCAAGTTTTCAAACTTATATGTATTCACCAAATCACATCAACAAGATAAATACCAACTTCTAAAGCAGATTATGATACAAATACCTGAAATTGTCTTCAACATGTATCAAGATAATGATGAAGTACCACACCCAAATGATGCACACCCAAATTCAGTTATGATTTTTGATGATATTTGTATGGAAAATTAACAGAATATCCGCAACTAACTTAGTATGGTTAGACATAATGATATTGATTGTTTCTATATTTCTCAAACTTATTCCAGTATACCCAAGCAGTTAATTCGTGATAACACAAACTTGATTGTTCTATTTAAACAAGATAATCATAATTTAACACACATATATTTTGATCATATTTATCCTGATATGAATAAGAGAGAATTTAAAGAAATGTGTGCTCAAGCTTGGAAAAAAAATAATAACATATTCCTAGTTATAAACAAAGAGTGTACTAGAAGTAATGGTAGATATAGAATTGGTTTTGATAGATTTATACAGTAATATAAAAATGTATAGGAAAGATTTGAAAGAGTTGAGTGCACTCAAGAAAAATATTAAACAACTGTGTGATTCAATACTCCAAAAGCACCATCAATTATCAGGTGATGTAGCAAGTGAGGAGGTAAACTTTCAAAAACAGTTTAAACCTATTACAGAATCATTGAAACAATTGAAACAACCTTTTCTAGAAGCAACTAGTAGAAAGGAAAAAGAAGAATTAAAACAAGAAAAAGAAGAAGAATCAGATGATGAAGAATTGGATGATGAAGAATTAGAAGATGAAGAAGAAAATAGAGTAGATGATGATAATGATGGAGAAGTATCAGTAGAAGAAGAATCAAATTAAGAACATGGTTTAAAAAAAATATTTGATACAAGTCTTCAAAGACTAAAATCATCTGCACATAGGCGCAGTGTATCTACTTATATAGACAATTTCATGAGATCAACAAAAAGAGGTAATATATATGGTGTTCACTTCAACCCCGATATTGATGAGTGGCAAATTGGTGATAAAGTAGTAAAATTTGAAAATGATGATATTATAATTGATAACCAACATTCATTTACTCTCACATATGGTCTATTGGAATTACTATTCAGAGCAGTACCAGATACATTTATTTATGTTAGGAAAGATTTAAAAACCTATATACGAATACTTGAAATAACTAGAGTTCATCTTGATAGTTTGGGACATGTAAAAGGAATCATGGGTATAAATACACAAGTATAATCAGAAATTTATTTCCTCCAAAGATATCTAAGAAGAAACCTCTCTCTGGTAGAGAAGGTATGCATGTGGAAGGAGTAGAAGAAGATATGCAAATTGAATTACCAAAGAAGAAAATGAAAAAGAATTATGTCTATTGGGATGATCCAAATGAATTATGTGAAAGATTGGAGTTGTTAGTAAATTCTAAACTAGCAGGACACACTGGACACAATTCTGAAATTGCATCTATTATTGAAGAGTTATGTGAAATTGGAATAATTATAGGTGGAAATTTAGTATTATAGAAAAAATATATAACCGTTCTTGTGCAATGTCTATTGATGAATTTGGTTGATATTTGCATGATAGTAATAATAATGATATTAATATTGAAATTAAAAATTTAATTCAGAATTTTATAAGGATTATACAATACATACCATTAGCTGCTCATAATATACCAGAAATCGATCTTAATAAGAATGATCAATATAAAGCAATGTCAGATCCACAATTATTATCAAAGTATAAAAAGTATTCTGCTGAAAGAGTACAACCCTGGCTCTTTAGAGCTTGGTTTGATGAAAAATTCATATATAAACGTGAAGTTTAATACTATATTAAAAACATGAGTATTGATAAATTTGGATGCCATTCGAGTAGAAAACAAACTAGAAATCAAGAGACTGAAGAATGATTAATATATTACAAAATATAGTTAGTTTAGCAAAAAAAATTGATTTATATTATCTACCACAGAATGTTGATCTCAATGATAGGAGACAATGGAATAATTTAACTGATCCAAACTTACTCTAACAATTCCCACCCTCTTCTAAAAATAAATTCAAATTTTGGTATGAAAACAACATGTAAGAAAAATATACTGTATGTGTGGGTGAGTACACCTGGAAAAAAATTGTAGGTTTGGTTAACCAGACCCATTAATTTTTTACTATAATAAAAATAATAACTGGTATGGAGAGTTTTGAAAAGACACAAGCTTTTAATGGTAAATGTCTCCTATATAGATAGAAAAAAATAGATACTACAGATCCAGATACAATATTTCAAAAATTGAAACCAATTGTACTTGATATCTGTTTGAAAGAAGCTGAAAAATTCAATAATAATATAAAATGGTATATTGCTCTCAAATTGAAGCTGAAGAAATTAGTTGGAGATTATGAAATGAATAGTTCACCAACCTTTCATGGAAGAACACAAACAATTCTACAAATTCAAGATAATATAAATGAATTTAATAATCAATGGCTTGAGATTAAAGCTAATATGTGGAAGAAAATAGATAGATTTATACAGCATGGAAGTTGATGGGTAATTGATTCGGTTGAATCTTTTGATTTGAATATTGTAGAATATTATCCCATTTAGGAGGATAGTTGATGAGAAAAAATAAATATAATAAAAATGATAAAGAAGAAAAATATTGGTGTTGGAAAAAAAATATTCTTGAAAAAGCTTAAGAAAAAATTAGGATCTGGTATAATTGGTAGTGTATTGAACAAAGCAATTGACTTCCCACCTGTTGAGCTTCATATCCCCGGCTACAATTTTTGTGGGCCCAGCACCAAACTTGAGAAAAGATTGAAGAGAGGAGATAAAGGAATAAATAAATTGGATGAAGCATGTCGAGCACATGATATTGCATACAATGACCCTAATCAGAATAGAATGGATGCTGATAGAAAGCTAGCTGCACTTGCTTGGGAGAGAGTCAAATCTCCTGATGCAGGTTTAGGTGAATGCTCTACAGCATATCTTGTTACAAATCTATTGAATGCTAAAACTAAATTCGGTGGTGGACTATTCTTGAAGCCATACAAAGGTTGTGGAATTAAGAAATTAAAGAGAAAAAATAATAGAAAGAATACTCAAAAAAGAAGTGAAGAAATAGGAAAAACATTAAGGAAAATCTTAAAAAAAAACACCATTCTCAAATATTGAAATCATAAACTATGCAAAGAAACTCAATATACCCCTTCATGGTGTCTATATGAGAGATAATCTACCAGAAACATGATACAAAGATTTAGAAATTGGTGTAATAAATTCAGATGGAGAAAGTGGGATTGGGAGTCATTGGACTTGTTATATCAAACATAAAAATGTTTGTGAGTATTTTGATAGTTTTGGAAATTCATCACCACCACTAGAATTAATAGATTATATGAAAGGTATGAGAATATGTTACAACTATAAGAAATATCGAGTAATGAATAATAACTCAGTAGTATGTGGTCATTTATGTCTATTATGGCTTTATAAAAAATATATCATAAATAATCATGTTTACACTAACAGCAAATCAGAACCCATTGGTTTGTGAAATTTTTCCACCAGTTGATTTGGATGATTCTAGCAACTATGAAGTAGGACTAGTAAATTTATACACATACAATACAATTCCAAATATTGAAACCAATATTAATGATAAATTTATTTATAATAAACAACAGGTACAAATACCTGAGGGATCATATGAATTAGAAGATATTCTAACTTATATAAGAGATAAACTCAATCTTACAACCAATCAATTGAAAATTGAAGCAAATAATAATACATTACAATGTGAGTTGTATGCAGACAAAGAAATTGATCTCAGTATGTCTGATAGTATTGGTCCAATTCTTGGTTTTCAAATGAATGGCATATATCTACAAAACCAGTTCATATTATGCGTATAAATAGTATTTGTGCTGAATGTAATATTGTTCAAGGATCCTATAATAATAGGAATGAGGGACATACATTATATGAGTTTTATACAACTGCTCCGCCTGGTTTTAAAATAATAGTATCACCCACAACAGTAGTTTATCTTCCAATAAATACAAATAGATTAAGTGTTATAAGTATCAAACTGGTAGATCAAGATAGTGAATTGATAAATTTTCGAGAAGAGGTAATAACAGTACATTTACATATTAAAAAAACACAATATTATAAAAAAGGATGCTGATATTTTTAAATATTTTGTCACAATACAATAATGATGAAAATAATGATAGAGGTGTAGGAAGTAGAGAACTTTTACAAAGAGATATGAAATTATTACAAAGATTAGGATTTATTGTATATAATAAAAATAGAGGTAAAAATTATAATCATGAATCAAAAAAGTATAATAAATCATATTAACAGTAGTAGTAGTATATTCAATGTTAGTGATAAAGTGAAATTTGATGAAAGTGTAACTAAACTTGAATATCATAGTCACACCCCATATGCATCTCAAACATATAATTATAATGATGAAATTCGTATCAGTGTCAATTAACAAGATATTTACATGCTACCAAGTAAAAGTTTCCTCCTAATTGAAGGTAATATTGATGTTGAGAAAGCAGATGATACAAAAACAGACTATTCACCAATAAACAATGGTGTAGCACATTTATTTGATGAAATTAGATATCAACTGGGTGGGGTTGAAGTTGATCGTACGTGTAATGTAGGAATTACAACCACAATGAAAAATCTTCTATCTCAATCTGCACTCAATGAAAAAGTAATGGAAAATGCTGGATGGAAATTACAAGGATGGAAAAATTTAGAAAAATTCAGTTTTTGTATACCATTAGAGATGTGGTTGGGTATAATGGAAGATTATAAAAAAGTTATATTGAATGTTCGGCAAGAGTTAGTTCTTCTAAGATCATCGTCAGATAAAAATAGTATTCAATCAACAGCAGCAGGTAAAGTAAAAATTGATATAACAAAGATACAATGGCGTGTACCCTATATACATGTTTCAGACTCAATTCGCATTGATTTATTAAATCTATCTCACAATTATAAGGGTATTGTCATACCATTCAGATCATGGCAGCTTCATGAATTTCCATCATTACCTGAAGCCGCCACACAACAATGGACAGTGAAAACAGCATCACAAATGGAAAAGCCTAGATTAATTATTCTTGGATTTCAAAGAGATAAAAAAAATAGTATAGTTGAAAATATGTCAAACTTTGATTCTTGTATTCTCAACAATATTCGCTTGTATTTGAATGCACAATACTTCCCCTATGATAGTATAATGGGTAATAAACACTTGTTGTATCATATGTTTTTGGATTTTCAACATTCATACTATCCTCATAGACAACATGATAGCTATACATCAATAGACTATGATACATTTGATAAATACACACCATTAATTGTTATAGACTGCAGCAGACAAAATGAATTATTAAAATCTGGAGCAATAGATGTGAAATTAATATTTGATTCAACAGAAAATTTCAAACCAAAAACAACTGCCTATTGCTTAATTCTCTATGATAATATCTATGAATACACACCATTGAGTGGCATGGTTAGGAAAGTAATGTGAAGTTAAAATTCTAGATAGAGATTAGGATAAATCACAATAATAAAATTATCTACTCTTAAAATCATTATAGAATATATTTCAGTATTCCAGATATGTACACAAATACAAACTATACAACCATAATAAACATAATAAATTCATTGATTCTAATTATTAGATTATTCAAGAAAAAAATCATACAATTTTTTTTTTATCACTTGATATTATAAACAAGTTCAAATTTAATAATATATACAAATTATACAACAATATTCACTGATAAAAATCAAAAGTTTAAGTAAAAAAATCTTACATTCTAAAATAGCAAAGAATCTTAGAGCTAAAAAAAATTGTATTAATATAGAATCTAGAAAATCATTTTTTTTCATATATACTTTCTCAATGATCATCATCAACATGTTTCCTCTTCCTACTCTCTATATCTTTATGTCCAAAAGCCAAGGTACTTATCCCATCATTTTCCAAGAATCTTTATTATCATGTTGTGATAAAGCTAACTTCTCTCTTTTCACAGTAGTTACTGTGTGAAGATTACTTTCAATTGAATAAAACTTTACAACTTTTGTCTTTCCCTGGAATAAGCAATATTTATATAATTTGAAACTTAATTGCTTTTCCTGAGCACTTTTTGTTATACCCTTCCCTACCTTCTTTTCTTCTGTATTATCAGATAATATGAATGAATACATTTTCGGTTTCAAACCAACAAATTCAGATATTATTAGCCCACCCAGCTCATCTTTAAATTTCCCTATAATTTTATTATTTTTATCACTATAACACATATGATTCCTTTTATAGTTTGATGTGTCAAGTATATCTCCATGTATCCTAATCTTTTCATAAATGTCATCACACTCTATTGAATACATGAAACTATCTGTATCTGACATTAAAACTTTAGATTCGTTGAGAAATATTTTTTTAATATAGTTATAATGGTCCTCGTGAAAAACATGACTGCATCAAACATGACTGCATCAAACATGACTGCTTTACTTTCCTCTAGAATTACCATTCCAACATGAATTGGTTTATTTAACACTATCTCAACTTTATTTAAGGCTACTCCAACAACACTAGGAAACAGAGCTCGCGCTCTGCTGGAGGGCTGTGTTTGCACACAGCAAGGCATGAGGACCTTCGCCTCATCCGAACAAACCGTGCTCGCGCACTGCAGGATAAAGGGTAACACAGAACACAGAACACACAAAACATTAAAGGTGAACAGCACCTCCGAGTGGCTCTGAGAGCTCGAGTCGTTGCAGTGTGTACACGCCCACTGACTTGCTGGGGAACTGGCCCCTGCTTTTACACTAGGAAACAGAGCTTGCGCTCTGCTAGAGGGCTGTGTTTGCACACAGCAAGGCACGAGGATTTTCGCCCCATCCGGACAAGCCGTGCTCACGAACTGCAGGATAAAGGGTAACACAGAACACAGAACACACAAAACATAAAAGGTGAACAGCACCTCCGAGTGACTCTGAGAGCTCGAGTCGTCACAGTGTGTATATGCCCGCTGACTTGCTGGGAAACTGGCCCCTGCTTTTACACTAGGAAACAGAGCTTGCGCTCTGCTGGAGGGCTGTGTTTGTACACAGCAAGGCAAGAGGATTTTCGCCCCGTCTGGACAAGCCGTGCTTGCGCACTGCAGGATAAAGGGTAACATAGAACACAAAGCCGGGCTTCCGCCCTGCAGGCCGTGCTTGCGCACTGCGTGCCGTGCTTGCACACTGCGTGTCATGCTTGTGCACTGCATGCCGTGTTGCCGTGTTTTCACACTGCCCTGGTGTTTCCACATTGCGAAGGTGTGCGTCCGCAGAATGACAATCCAGATACATACTGACTGATGTGTCATGCTTACGCACGACGTTTGGACGAGCTAGTAATCTGCCTGTAGTGTTCCCACACTGCTGTGGTCAAGCTCGCGCACTACTTTTGCTAGGCTTTCGCCCTGCATGCTGTGCTTGCACACTGCATGCTGTGCTTGCGCACTGCTTGCCGTGCTTGCGCACTGCGTGCCGTGCTTGTGCACTGCGTGCCGTGCTTGCGCACTGCTTGCCGTGCTAGCGCACTGCCTGCCGTGTTTTCACACTGCCATGGTGTTTCCACACTGCGAAGGTGTGCGTCCGCATAATGACAATCCAGACACATACTGACCGATGTGTCATGCTTGCGCACAACATTCGGACGAGCTAGTAATCTGGCTGCAGTGTTCCCACACTGCTGTGGTCAAGCTCGCGCACTACCTTTTCCGGGCTTCCGCCCTGCATGCCATGCTCGCGCACTGTGTGCCGTTCTTGCGCACTGCTTGCCATGCTTGCCCACTGCATGCTGTGATTGCGCACTGCTTGCCATGCTTGCGGGGCTGTGCTTTCGCAACTGCCTAACTTTGCTGTGCTTGCGCACTGCATTTGCCGGGCTTGGGCCCTGCGCGGCCATGCTCTTGCAACTGCCTAACTTCGCCGTGCTTGCGCACTGCATTTGCCGGGCTTGCGCCCTGCGTGGCCATGCTCTCGCAACCGCCTAACTTCGCCGTGCTTGCACACTGCATTTGCCGGGCTTGCGCCCTGCACGGCTGTGCTTTCGCAACTGCCCCAACTTCCAGCATTAGACAGCTGGGATGAATCTCTAACACGACCAGGAACTTGTCATGGTCTCAGCAATAGTCAGCTGAGATACAGCTCCAATAATCCCAGGAGCTCGTCGAGGAAGTAGACTCAAGTTGTAGTCCCCATCCTCAAGAAGAAACGTGATACACAACAATGTAAAACTTCACAGAAGGCAGAAGTTGATGGAGGTGAATTGGAGTCCAGGAAAATCATTAAGTGTCAAATTGATGGATACCCTCAGTTAGTTCAGTATATCAGCAACTTATTACTCACAATAAAAGATGAGAGATGACAATATTATGTAGAATACTGAATTATATGGTTGACATGAAGCCACTAGTTATGATGTTACACCACCTATTTCGATTTTATATCACAATAATAAAATCGAAACTATAAATTTTAACTCAATATTCCACTCCTCACTGTTCATTTCAATAATGAAATCAATCACATGATTTACTAATGCAAAGTAACCATCCATTGAATATAAATGACAGTGTATTTATTATAACAGATAACATCTGCTAATTAATCCACAATCAGTGAACATTTATTGCTCAATCTCACTTCCTCACTTCAAGACTTATTTCACCCCGAAATAAATCTTTATTCACTTTTTCAAAGTAATTATTCACACAAGGCGTGTATAATGACACCACAGCTGTTAATTAATTCACACTCAGTAGATATCGATTTTCCGAAAAATAATCACAACAATCAGCACAAATAGTAATAATTGAATGAATAAATGCACCATCAATAATAACTCATGATGGTAGGCTGAGTAATAATTAGATTCACTCTCGAGACGTGATCTAATTCCAAAACTAACAATAGCACGATCAAAGTCAGACTGACTCAATAACAGTAGGATATCTGGAAAAACTAGAATTCTCTTGAATTCAATTTTATAAATTGTTATTGAAAAGGATAAAGTAATTCTCTTCTACAGACTAGAAGCTTGGCGATAACAGCCAGTTGAGATAATGTTTATCTTATCTGCACAGCACAGCACAAGTAACTTCCCGATCCAACATAGAATCAATTCCAATTGAAATAATTATCATTTTATTCCAATTTATTGTAAGTCCTCCGACTTTATTTTCAAGTGAAATATTAGAAAATTTGAATCAGAATCTGAAGCTAATAACCCCCAATTGTAGTACATCTCGACTCACAATCAAACGCAGTTTATTCATTCCACATGAATGATTAATTGCAACGTAATTCACTTTTATCCTACAGTATAATAACGTCTGTTAATTAACTGCATCGTAACACTTTACACGGATTAAAGCAATTACCACCAGCTTCATTAAATAATTTCAATTATTATTATAACCATTACCTCATGTTTAAAATATTATTCATATCATACTGATCTATAATATTTTCTAATATTCTCTATCCACTCATTTCGCCATCAACTATTCATGGCAAGTAGAAAAAAAGCTACTGCAAGTTTGTTTGTTAACCTGTACTTGGTTACAACAATATTGGTAATATACCGATCAAGAAAATTTAGCCTAGTTGGAATCGACTTTGGCTGTTATTAACTAGTCATAGACTGTAGAAAACTTTCCTGATTACCCTTGCTTGGTCACATCATAATATTGTGAATGAATTTCAAACAGAAATTATTGAGATTGCCTTCAGATCAAAAGAAATGCATTAATTTGTCAATAATAATTTTTTCCATCTAATTCAGCCAGTGCTTTATGACTGATTATAATATTTAAACTGTAATGGTTGAGTTGCCATTTAGTAGTAGAACTCCATTTTATGAGACAAATTAAACGGAATATGCTGTTTCCTTTTAATAAACTATTAACCAATTTCTTTCAATAACAATAATATGTCAGTCTTTTAATATTCTCATTATTTTCGGAATCGTGCTAATGCTATCAATTTTCAAAATTTGGCTAATAAATTCGTGCTAATAATTCTGAATTAATTTTCTTCAATTTCTATGCAATTTTGTCTTTGACAACAAAATTTAATTTCCTCATTTTAAATGGGATAATTTATCAATCAGAAATAGCTCTACAGCTGTGGTTTGATTGAACTCTATGATATTCACCCCTTCTTGCCTCTTACCTCCTTATTGGTGGCATGTGATACCTCTCCGGTATCCCATCCTCCGGAAAAGCAGCGACCCTCTATCGACTCGCTTGTCCTCCTGCTGTCCATCCGCTCGAATTCCGTCCACCTTTTCCACAACTGCTCTATCAGAAGTCTTCTTCTGCTCTCTCTCACAGGAACAATTTGGTTGTGGCTTCCCGCACTTTGAGCAGAGTGAAACCTCCAGACACTCTGATCTCCAGTGTCCCACCTTCTTACACTGCCAACACAAGGGGCCTTCTGGAGGTTGTTCACTCCGGCGCCGTGTAGTAGTTGTCTCCTGTCGAGGCTTGGTCTGCTTCCTCACCTCCTCCTGCTTCACAGCTCGTTGTCTCTGTTGAGCACTCTTCTCCTCGGATTTAATTCGTTCATATTGTCTCGCTAAGTGTAGCAAGTCGTCGGTGGTGTACACTTCAGCCTCCCTGATGTAGAGCTTGTAGCGTGGTAAAAGATTTTTGTACAATCTCTGTACCTGGCTCCTCTCTGAAAAACCACCTCTTCTTCTCATCAGCGTAAGCAGCTCCTCAATATAGTCTATGAGCTCGCCTTCTTTCTGCCGCCTGTTGAGAATTTCATTCTCAAGATCCTCCACATAAGTAGGTGGATAGTAACGAGACCGAAAGTCTCTCAGGATATCGTCCCAGTGTCTCCACTGTTCTCTCCTATTTCTCATCCATAAGGAACATTTCCCCACTAACATTTCAGGTAACGCTGGAAATAACTGTCTGCCAGACAAGCCATATGCTTGTTGCAGCTCCTCGAGCTGCTCCATAAAACTTGGAGCATCTCCACTCCCATCATATCAGAGCCGCCACCCTCAAACCTTGTCACACATGGCACCTGGGTCCATACCGGATGTAGCAGGCACCGCTGGTCTGGTAGGTGACCTCAATACATGCCTAAGCATGTTATTATGCCTCTCCGGCATCGCTGGCACCACCAGTGAAGGCTCTGCATGGTATAGCGTTTCCACTGCCGCCTCCTTGCTAACTGGTGCTGGCCTTCGCGCTCCTCGACGAAGCACCTCCTCCCCATAATCCAAAACGGGGAGCATTTCGACAATCCGCTGTCATTGCTCCAGTAGAGCTCTCCTCAGGCTCGTACTTGTGCCATCTGTCAGCACTGAGTCGAGTAGTAGATCAATGAAGCCCTGATCGTGCACTCTGTACACCCAGGAGTTGCTGGAGTCGCCATCAAACTCTGGAGACGTCTCCTTGGGTATTTCTCCCAGTCTGGAAGATGCAGTGGCCTCCGCGACTGGTGGCCACAAAGCTGCAGCTCCTTCCTCTTCCTGACCTGTGCCAGCTCCGCCACCGATCCTGTTTGGACCGGCAGCCTCCACCATTGTCCTCCGGTGGTTTTCGACAAGAGCTCTCCTGAGCTCTGCCATGGTTCCAGTTGTAGGCAGACCTGCAGCGGCCAAGAATTTCAGCTGTTGTCTCCTGTATCCTCCTTGTCACCTTCCTTGCCTCTGCAAGTATTCTCCTCTCTAGCACTCATCACTGTTCTTCTCCTCCTACCTTTAGCCCCACGTTCGTGTGCCAATCTTCTAAATAGATTTTTGCCCACACCTTCTTCTACTAGAATTCCCAGTGTCGCTCTGGGCCGGCTAAACTCAGTCGGTGACTGGGGTGGGCCGCAGCAGGGGACGGGAGTCTTGGTGGGGCATCCGTAAACCACCCTCGTTCGAGTCGGGGGTTGAAACAGGGACTTGAGTACTTTAGAGAAATGTTTCCCCATTTTAGGTAAGAGGGGCCGTGCTTTCGCACTGCCAAACAGGGTTGGGCATGGAGTGAAAGGAGTAGGAACGCTGCGGTGTCTGTAGTGAAGAAGATCTCTGTGACGGGACTAAGTCCTAGTCTTTGGGCACCGGGTGTCCTCCTAGGGTCCGGATCGGTCTCGGAGTTCTCGCAAAGGCTTTCCCTAGCCTTTCTTTAGGTCCTCTTTCGATTCCGGATGGAATTGACACGTTGCAGGAGCCCGCTCACTAGATTTCTCTCGCGAACGCGAAGTCTAAGTCCTCGAGCACCGGGTGTCCTCCTGGGGTCCGGATCGGTCTCGGAGTTCTCGCAAAGGCTTTCCCCAGCCTTTCTTGAGGTCCTCTTTCGATTCTGGATGGAATCGACACGTTGCGGGAGCTTGCTCACTGGACTCCTCTCGCGAACGCGAAGTCTAAGTCCTCGAGCACCAGGTGTCCTCCTGGGGTCCAGATCGGTCTCGGAGTTCTCGCAAAGGCTTTCCCTAGCCTTTCTTGAGGTCCTCTTCCGCTTCGAGGTTCCACCGATGATGTACCACTATGTAGTCAGGTTTTGACCAAAACCAGACGTGTCGCCGTTCGTCGTAACAGGTAGGCTGACGTCTGAACCCGTTATAAACGTAGGTTAACACTCATCCAAGTGGGTGTTGAACTGCGGAGCTTCCAGTGTCTGAGATTAACCGCTTTTAATCACAGGCACAACTCCCGGTCGTCGAAGGATTCGGAGTACACTCAAACACGAGTTGTACTGTATTGCTAGCTGCTCGCTGCTTCCTTCTTACCTCTGTCGACCGCTCGCACTGGATTTCCGAACTAGACTGCCTCCTACTAGCCTTTCTCGAGCCTCCCTCAGTAGCCGTGAGGGAGGGGAGTAAGGATGCACAGCACTGCTGAGCGGTAGGCCAGCGGCTGGCTTGCTTGTTGACCCCTGTGATTCCATCAGAGATAACTGAGCGTCAAATAAATGAGCCCTAAACTCAATTCCTTTCATTAGTTACAATATACATCGTGACAATGTCCTGTAATGAGTCGTGAATTTTCAGATGCCCTAAAGAATCACTTATTTGGCTAGTAGTAACTGCTCTCGTTTTTACTTTCACGATTACCAATGCTAATTTCTGAACTAATTCTAAGAAATTATCATATACGGCTCTGGAAACCTTGTTTTTTTTAAATTCTGACGAAGCTCATTCCTTGAATTCCGATGAGATACTCTTCATGTCCATTATGTCTGTGTTGAATTCACTCAGCAATAATTGTTCAACAGTTTCCATTTTACCTGGTTGTTCTCGTACTTTGAGTCCTTGGTTTCCTGGAAAGTTATCCTCTTCTTCCTCCTCCTTGAATTGCAGGATCAGTCCATCTGGTGGTTTGGTTGGTGACCTCATCTATCTGTCAACGATGACGTATGAAGATAGCTGCTGTATGGTTATGTTCCAGTGACCCACTTATTGATGAAAGATGATTGTTTTGAAAACTATCACTACGGTGAAACCAAACTACTAAGATGTTTAATCTACGAGCACTACTGTAAGACTGATGGTCGCCAGAACTGTTTATGATACATGCTGTTTATCCTACACAACTGCCAACCTATGTGATATGCGATCTTAACAGTGAAATCATACAAGGGTGATTCTATAGTGAACAATTGATGAAAACGAAATTATCACCATCTGAACAAAATACATATTTGGTTGAACAAAAATCTAAGAATAAATGTCTTGTTAAATGGTTAGGTTTTGATAAGCCAAGCTGGGTAGATAAGACAGATATTATCACTCTGTCTGTACAGAAACTACATGCAAAAAAATAGCAAACACCAGTAATCATCTATTATAATATTGTTTAAGATATGATAGAAACATAATGACAGTGTCAGCAACAGCGGTGCCACTGTTGTGTTTTTTACTGAATGGTAACGATTCATCTCGTGTTATTACAAGAATTATAGATCTATTGTGTACACTAAAAGCAATGTGTGTAACATGTGCTGATATCAAAAAATGCTTCTTAGTAAACTTATTTGAAAAAAAAACACACAATCAAGTGAATGTGTTGATGATGATGATAAGTTCCATTTAAGTATATGCTCCCATAACAATGTATTTTTGAAAGAAGTGAATCAAAATGGATTTGATGTGGTTGATACTTGTATTTGTGCTCAATTTTCTATGTCACTGAACATACTTTACTCACAGATTAAATCAACAAAGTTTAATTTAGCCAATGTTGATGATGATGATAAAGAAAACATATTCATTTATATTTTAGACAATTGTATGACAAATGCAAATCTCAATTAGTGTGTGTGTGTGTGTGTGTGTGTGTGTGTGTGTGTGTTGTGTGTGTGTGTGGTGTGTGTGTGTGTGTGTGTGTGTGTGTGTGTGTGTGTGTGTGAATGCTACACTGTGAAAACAGTCATTGTTTTGTTTTCTTTTGCAAGTAGATCAAATTCGTTGTAATAATTATTAGCTGCTGCAAAAACACTGTCAATATTTGTATTCTTTTGCAAGTAGATGAAATTTGTTGTAATAATTATCAGCTTCTGCGACAGATATTGTCTTGTCAATTATTATCTATGTAACTAGTAGTGTTAATAAAAGCTGTGTACATCTGATAATTGTGTCTATGTTTTCTTCATTCACAAACCAGTTGTAGTACGTAGCAGCAGTAACCTAACCAGTATAGTTGTCATGCAGATGCACATGTGTAACCAGCAAGCACAGCAGCAAGAGTTGATAAATAGTAGTTATTTTGTCAGCGGCGGTGGCAACAGCAGAAACAGCAGCATCAATAGCAATAGTTAACTTTGATAATCTTATTGTAGATTCAAAACAAGCAGGCAAAACTTGTCTAGATAGAAAAAAGCATGGTGAATTTTTACCAAGTTCAGCTAGAATTATAATTTGCTGTGCATCAAGTTGTGGAAAGACAAATGTACTGCTGAATTTGATATTTGATAAGAATGGATTAAAATTCAAAAACTTATACTGATTCAGTAAGTCATTGTATCAGGAAAAGTATAAGTTATTGGATATTGTTTTTTTCAAAACTCAAGTGTGTGAAATATTATAAATCTGACAACATTGAAAGTATACCGCAACTGAATGATGTTGACAATCATTCACTGATAATATTCGACGATTTGAATGTAACATGTGTGCCATAATAACATAACTTTTTCACAATGGGCAGACACAAAAACATAGATTGTGTGTATTTGATTCAAAGCTATGGTGAATTTCAAAACATCATATCAGAGACAATGCAAATATGCTCATTATATTTAAAATGAATATGCATAATTTAAAATTGGTGTTTAGAGATTTTGTTGGATCTGATATGACATTCGTTGCATTTAGAAATCTATGTTCAGATGTATGGCAAAGTGGAAATCATAGTTTTATTTCAATTTTTACTGAGTGTGAAACTGATGCTGGTAAATATTGTAATTGTCTTGGTAAGTATATTGATCCAAGCTTGTATAGCAGCAGCATCACCAACTAACATATGTCAATTCTCATCATCTGTTGTTGAGTCAGTGTAGGTGAAAGAGCTATTCTACTAGCAATATGCGTAAAATTATATCAAAAAGAAAAAAATACAAACAAAATAGATGACAAGGACTAGTGCAAGGACAACATGCACGCCAATGTCATTGTCAGTCTAGTAAAGTGATTGACAGGATGAAAGGTTTGCGTGAATCAATTATTCATAAGCATAGATCGTTAACTAGTATGATTAGGGAAAATGATACAATTAGACAAAGATCATTAGAACCAATTATCAATCCACTAAAAGAATTGAAAGATACACTTGTACAACAACATCAGCAAATGAATGCTACGGCTGACACTAGAAGCAGACTTAAAGAAGAATCAGAGGACGATGAGGAGGAGGAGGAGGAGGAGGAGATTGGCATGGCTATGTTAAAAGAAATAAAGGTTACAAATAACAAATTATTCAATCTTTATTTCCATCAGCAAATGGGAAAACAAAGAAAACAAAAAGATTGAGGAAGAACATTGCTGGTGATGTGCTGCTGCTGCTGCTGTTAGTGGTATGGGTTTTATAAGAAATGAATCTACTAGTCGACAATATGTCTATTGGGATGATCCAAATGAACTGATAGACAGATCAAATATTCTAATTCCATCACAGCAGGCAGGAAATAGATCACATACTGTTGAAATAGCTTCAATTATTGAAGAACTCAAAGAAAGTGGTATTATATTAGGTGGTGGTGGCAGCGGCAGTTCGTATGTGTTTAACACTTGACAGAGATGGCAAGTAGTACTGTGAGTGGTAGTACAATAGATCACTTTGGTCGAACACATCATGTGTTTAGTAGTAATCATACAGCAGCAGCAGCAGCAGCAGCAGCTGTAAACAGTGGCTGTGAATCAACATCGTCGTTAGTGGCAGCAAGTAGGGAATATTTAGACAGTAAACTACTTGAAATATCATCAAATATATTTACTAAATTACAGTCTGATCCATTGTTGGTTAACAGACAATACTTGAATTTCAACAAATATATTCAATAAACTCTGCAGTCTGATCCATTGTTGGTTAACAGACAATACTTGAATTTCAACAAATATATTCAATAAACTCTGCAGTCTGATCCATTGCTGGTTAATATACAATACTTGGACAGTAAGTTGGTTGAAATATCATCAAATATATTCACTGAATTACAGTCTGATCCATCACTGCTGGTGAACAAAGAATACTTGGACAGTAAATTGCTTGGAATATCATCATATATATACACTAAATTGCAGACTGATTCATCGTTAGTAGATAGAAAATATCTAGACAGCAAATTACTTGACAGCAATATCAACTAATATATTCCAAAAACTACAGGCTGATTTAATTACAAAAAAAGTGTTTGAAAGTAAATTACATACAATGTCTGATATATTGAAGGAAATAGCGCAGCAAAAACAGAATTTTGATTTATAATTGAAAACCCTATCAGAATCAATAAGTGATGAAATTGAGGTAAAGTATGTTAGTAGGTCATTGTTTGATCAAAAATCAGATGAATTGAAATCATTATGTGAACAACAAAGTAAGAACAATAGTTTGAAACATGTTGATACAGATTTGCTTGAAAAGAAATTGACAGATTTAAAAGAGAGTCTACTCACACAAACTGAAAATCACTATATTAACAAGCAAGAGTTTAATCAAAAGGTACTCGGTATCACGGCCGTCGCGTGGGCGAGGCGACCAAGGCCGTCCCCTTGGGCGCCATGGCCTGTGGGGCGCTGCGGCCTGAGGGGCACCGCAGCACAGGGGGTGCTGCGGCCTGGGGGGCGCCGCGGCCTGGGGGGCGCTTCAGCTTCGTAAAAATTTTTTTCATAATTTTGAGTTTGAACAACTTGTGATGGTGAATGATCTCCAATCTTTTCGTAAATAATATTTCATTTTGGCATACAAGTTTCATTCAATATTGTTTCTGTTCATTGACTAACAAGGAATTATGCAAATGATGGAAGAAAGAAGAATAGTAAAATTGATCGTTATCGTACAATAATTATTGACAAAGCCAAAATTGTCTGCAAATCGAGATCGAGACATCCGGTGTCCAGACCGAGACTGTTCAAACAAAGATTCTGAAAATGATTCAATATAGCTTCTAATCTTTCTATCTCTATCTTTGTGTAAACAAAGTAAGGGAATTATGTTCCCATCGAATTCCAGAGTAGGCTATATAGGTAGCGTGGCATGAGCATAATATTATGTACTGTATATAACCAAATAGAGTAAATACTGTAATAGCTCATTCAATTCATTATTTCATTCGAGATTTCAGTCAGTTTCTTTAGAGTCGTGATACTGAATGTATTACAATGTTTCCGGCTTTCCGCGTATTGAGTGAAAAGTGAGTTGTGATTTGTGATACTGTAGTTGATTTGAGTTTTTGATTACGGTAGAAAGAATAATCAATTAATTTATAATTAATTCTACCGTTCTATCATTCAACAAGTGTTTTAAGTAATTTCATGTTGTATGCTTTATTATTCAGTTTTTTACTATATTTATATTTTTCGAGTTGAAGGCTATTCTACTACTGTAGCTACAACCGAGAAAGCTACTTATAACCAGCAAGTGTGACGTAGGCAGTAACAAGAGGACAAGAGGTCTATATTGTTCACTGGCGGCTCGTGCCCAAGAAACAGGTGAAGTGCCCGTATATTTTACTGCACAGCACTTCACCTGTTTCGTTGGCACAAGCCACCAGTGATATTGTTGTGTGGTTTGTTTCAAGAAGTGCGACATCTTCTTTTTGTCTGTAAAGAGTAGGTAATGTTTCTTTTACAAACTTATACGTGAAATTAATGTGAAATTTTCTATATCCTATTCATCGATTGTGCATCGTGCATCATGTCAGAAAAATTGTCAGGAGCACAAAGGAGAAAATTGACTAGAGAAAGTGATAAAGTGAATGAGACATTATTGAAAAAAGTTCCTAGGCTTACTACGTTTTTTAAAACTAATCCAACTGAAAGTGTAGTCGCTGTCGCCGATGAAGAAAATTGTCAAGATATAAGCAATTCTGAAGAGCCAACAGAAGCCTTACCCTCATCCATCGTTCAACCCCTCACAGGTGAAACCCTTAGGACGAGTGGAAACTTGGATGAGTTGATACTCTCAGAAGACCCTGCAACATGGCCAAACTCATTTGCTCAATATCAGCGCGATGAGCTCATTTTAAAAGGACCGACAAAGTATTCTAAAGAGGACAAAAATTACCCAAAAAATAGTGACAATAGGCACTTTTCGAATCAGTTCCGATTCCGATTTTCGGAAGGTGGAGAAAAAACATTAAGACGATGGTTGGTTTACTCAGAAAAATTTGATTCAGTCTATTGTTTTTGTTGTAGGCTGTTTCATTCCTTATCAAAATCCTCTTTTGGCCAAACTACGGGGTTTAAAGACTGGAAAAACTTAGCAGACCATTTAAAATCCCATGAATTGTCACAAGACCATTTTGAAAGTATGACTTTGTGGTTCGAGGCAGAAAAAAGAATTAAAGGCAACAACTCCATCAACCAGAACATTTTAAAGCAAATTCAAACGGAGGCACAGCGTTCAGAAGAGGTCTTGCGAAGGTTAGTTGAAATTACTTTGTATTTAGCTGAGCACAACATGGCATTTCATGGATTGTCATCCAAAGTGTTTACAAAAAACAATGGCAATTTTCTTGGACTTGTGCAACTCTTAGGGGAATTCGATTGTGTATTGATGGAACATCTGAGACGAATATCAAGTAAAGAGACACACTTCCACATGTTAAGTGCATCAACACAAAATGAACTAATGAATATACTTGGAGACTCTGTAAAACAACATATTTTGAATAGAATAAAGACAGCTCGATATTTTTCTGTGATCCTTGATTGCACCCCAGATGTGAGCCATAAAGAGCAAGTTTCTTTGACAATTCGTTACGTAACTGGAAGTGATAATGATGACGACTGTATTAACATAGAAGAAAGTTTTATAACCTACCAAGTGGCAAAAGAAACCACAGGGGAAGCCCTTACTGATTTACTGTTCAAGGAAATTAGCGAGTGTGGTTTAAATATGTTCAACTGCCGCGGTCAGGGATATGACAATGGAGCCAACATGGCTGGCATTCACAAAGGCATTCAATCCAGAGTTTTGAAGAGTTTCCCATTAGCAGTATTTGTTCCATGTGGGTGCCATAGTTTAAACTTAGTTATTGCTGACGGTGCTAAGTCTTCTGTGAAATCAACTTCCTTGTTTGGAATACTCCAACGCCTCTTCACAATCTTTACAAGTTCAACAAAACGATGGTGCGTGATAAGTGATCACACTAAATCACTTATTCTAAAACAGGTGTGCGAGACACGGTGGGAAGCCAGGATCAATGCAGTACAGGCTGTTAAATACCAGTATGTGGAAGTTCGAGATGCACTGATTGAACTTGGAGATGAGACAAATGACCCTCAAACAGCTTCTGAAGCTCAATCTTTGGTGAACCAAATGGAAGATTTTTCATTTATTGTAACTCTAATGTTATGGAACGATATCCTTTTTGAAGTGAATTTAATAAGTAGAAAACTACAAGGGAAAGAAATGGACTTGAGTGACTGCTCGAAGGGGTTCAAAAAATGTTTAGAATTCTTGGGAAGATTTAGAGAAACAGGATTTGTAGATGCTGTGATCTCCGCAAAAGAAGAAGCTGCTAAACTTGGGATTGAACCTATCTTTCCTCAGAAAAGGTTACGAAAACACAAACGCGTTTTTTCATATGAGTCTTCTGAAGAAGTCCATACGTCACCAGAAGAAACCTTCAAGAGGGATGTATTTCTGACCTTGGTGGATAATGTTTCGAATTCACTTGAAAAGAGATCAATTGCTTTGAAGGGTCATGGAAAAATTTGGGGATTTTTGAGCAACATTGCACAATTACCACAAAAAGAGGCATTGAAACAGAAATGTGTTGATCTTGAAAATAACTTATATGACAGTGAAAATTGTGTATCTGATATTAATGCCAATGAACTGTACCATGAACTTCAACACGTTGGATCCATTTTGAATGATAAGAAAAATGTGACACCCAAAGGAGTATTGAATTTGATTAAAAAGTCCAACAGCAAAGACATGTTCACAAACTTGTGGGTTGCATTAAGAATTTTACTAACAATTCCCGTAACAGTGGCTAGTGCCAAACGTAGTTTTAGCAAACTCAAACTTATAAAAACTCATTTGCGCTCTACAATGGCACAAGAAAGGCTTAATTCACTCGCGATACTTTCAATTGAGAATGAAATTGCAAAGGAACTCGACTTTGAAGAGATTTTAAAAAAATTTGCTTATAACAAATCCAGAAGAACATATTTTAGCATTTGAAGTTTAGAGTTTTAATGTACAGTACCTACTGAAAAGGCGAGACAATTTAACAATCCTAGAAGGAAATATCAAAACTGCTGACTGTGTATAAATAATAATTAGTTTGTTTTACTTTGTACATTGTGATAGTAAATATGATAACAAGTGGTGAGTGGGTGATCTGTTATGCCATCAAGCTGGACAAAATGGAATAAAAAATTAATAAATAATTCACTGGAGATTCCCATAAATTCGCTGGAAATTCACCGGAATTCGCTGTCCTGAAGATCATTGCTGTCCTGCCCCAGTTGTTTCGTAAGTAAAATTGAATCAAAATCATTTATTGTAAGTTAATAATGTCTTCACAAAAACAAAATTCTCTCACAACAACAAGTACAATTATAAATAATAAGATCATTATAAAACAACTGGTAACTGAATTGAAAACAATAAATTTTTCTTCAAGTCCATAGAACTGTTATGAAGGTAAACTTGGCAAATTTAACTGTTTGAACAGAAAAACTGAGTCAACTATGCTTAAGAATCTGTACAAAAAGTACTCAAATTCCTCACTAACCTGATAAATTCATTTATTGTAAAAATAAATAACATATAATAGCATACAAAAATTATTTGCTAGTATAGCAGTAAAATGGGTCTGGTAATTGGTGAAAAACGTTCATTCCATTCACCGAATCATGTCTCACCCTTACATTCAAACATGAATATAGTATGTAAGCTGTAGCAGACAGCGTGGTGGTAGACATTTAAAAACGTAGGGATAGTTATAGTTGTGGGGGGGGGGGGCGCCGTGGTTGTTCTCACCTCGGGGCGCTACAAACGACGCGACGGCCCTGCTCGGAATACAAACTGCAATCAATGGTATGTTTGTGGACATGCAAAAGCAACTTGATGGTAAACATTTAGCACTAGGTGACAAATCAAAAGTTGACATTATGCAGATGATTATGAAGGGTGAGGATTTTCAGAATTATTTTCATGAACAGTTGTTCAACTTTTCATACTATTTGATTGCACAATATGTCAAAAAGAGGTTCATCTTTGTCATGAGTAAAGCAAGACAGCATAATTTGGATTCTGATCAGGTACAAGAGTTGTTTCTGAAAAAGAATGTTCAGTGGTAGGAGATCACCAGCAGCAAATGATACAAAAAGAAATAAATATGACTGGGAAGTAGATGACTAGTGGTGATTTAAAAATTGGAAAAAAAGCAAGCTAGTAGTTGAAATTTCGAGTTTTGCCTCCAGTAGTTAACTTTCTTAGTTGGTAGAGATTTAAAAATTTGAAATATCTGAATGTTTAGATATCTGAATGTTAGGAATTTTTATGCTAGCTGTTGGCAAGCCTGCAGGCTGGCCCAGCAGGTGTTAGGGGTGTGACAGGTGTGACTGGGTCAACAAAGAAAGGGGACAAAATGGCTGACTCAGGTGGGGTGCACTGCTGGGTTGGGGGGCTGACTGGGTGGGGTGCCTTCCTATTGGTTGGGATGGGGGGCAAAATGGCTGACTTGGTGTGGGCTCTGCCTTCCTATTGGTGACAGGTGCCAACAAAGAAGGGGGGCAGGAGGGGGTGCTCTGCCTTCCTATTGGTTGTGGTGGGAGGCAAAATGGCTGACTGATTGGCAGGGGGGGTGGAGGGGGTGTGGAGGGGAATATCCATCATTTTGGACACACCCTCCTGCCTTCCTATTGGTTGGGGGAGGATCTTTGGTGGGGGGAAAAATGGCCGACTGTTGGGCAGGGGTGTGGTGTTGGTGTGGAGGGGGGAAATCCACCATTTTGGACACGCCCCCAACCAATAGGAAGCCAGGGGGCATGGCCAAAATGGGCAACACTGCAGCCAGGGTATGACGGAGGGGAGGGGTGGGGTTTTAGGCCATGCCCCTTGTCACCCATTGGTCTTGTGCAGAACTCACAAATGTACACTACTCGTAGTGTAAACAAAGGGGGGTGTTTCTTCTCTTCTATAATATTTGCTAAAGTTTACTGCTATCAAATCATATACCAGTATTTGAATCCTTGATTGGTTGGGAGCTTATTGTGAATTAGTTCATCCAAATGCACAGATAATCATAATTATTTGATTGTCACCTATTAGCAACTAGCAACTAAGTCAGGAACCTCATTGAAAAAAATACTTTCAAAATTTATATAAATCATGTCAAGTTTTCAAACAGAGTTACTGCACAAAGTAGAAGGAATTTTTTGTGGAAACTGAAAAAAAGGAACTTTCTTCTCTGTGTCTACGCTTAGTGATTCTTTCTACTGGGCAAGCATAGTATCTGTTTGAGTTGAGCAGTTTGTTACCTGCTACTTGGAAAAATAACTGTTACTTTGTTTTCCTGAACCACTGAATGAGCTCGTACAGTCCGCAGCCATTGTAAATGAGTTGAATATATATAATTACCATTTTCTTTTGTATGGGAATAAGGTTTGAGATACACTCAAGGAGGAATTTTCTAAATCTTTATATCAAATTGCAATTTCAATTTATTCCAGATAACTTATTTGACATAGGAATTTAAAGTCTAGTATGAGCTGGATGATGATGATGATGATGATGATGATAATGATGGTGCTAGAGATGAATAGTGAGTTACATTGCCACACTCATGTGATTGTTCTTTCACATGATGTGTGATTTTTTAATCATTGCTGCAAAAATATCAAAGTTGTATAGGGTAGAAGTTGGTTGGCAGCCCTGATCTGCTGTTGAAAGTACTGTTGAGATTGTGTCTTACCAAAAATTAATTCTAAAAGTGTTAAGTGTGTTGGAGGAAGCATTTTCATACGACAAGTAACAAGTCGAGTTGTGATTTTGTGGAATTAATTTAAATTTTGTGTCTAGAGTAGTCTTCCATCAGGTGAATTCATAAGAAAGTAAGCTAGACCAGTTTCAAGGTTAGTTAAAAGAAGATGGCTTTAGATATTGTGAACGTTTCGAAGTGGCGAATGGACTTTGATACACTTGCATTAAACCTTTGAATGTAAAATTTACCAGGCTTAGGAGCAGGAGGAGAACAACAGAAAGTCAAGGTCAGAAAGCTTGGTGAGTAAGAGAAGGAGAAGCATCCACATCCATTTGTAGCACTGTTATCTTATACAATGAATGCTTGTAGACCGCTATCTTCTGTAGCCTACTAGTTACTGAACATCTCAATACTCTTATCACCTGTTGCCGTTAAAATAACTACGATTTGTTATCTTCATTGTTGTCTTAGCAAAGTAGTTGGAAAAATCAAATAAATAACAATATAATAAGTAATTGTGGATAGAACAGTTTTTTGAGAAGAGAATAAAAGCGTCGTACAATATGGCTGAGAGTGAGAAAAAACTAGACAAAATTCTGGAAAAGCTGGAAAAACTAGACATTGTAGAGAATAAAGTGGACACTTTGAACTGCCATTTTGAGAAGGAAATAAATGAGATTAAGTCTGAAATCCAAAATATGAAGGAAAGTAACTCAAAAGCTGAGAGAATAAAGGAGGAAAGAGAGAGAAAATTCAATTTGTTAATATTTGGAGTTCAGAGTAGAAATTTCTTTGACATGAATGAGGAAGTGATGAGTGTGTTGAAATTTCTGGTTCCAGAAATAAATAACAATTATATTAGGGACCTATAGAGAACGAATAGGAGCAAGGAAGGATCTCCAGTTGTTGTTGTACTGAATTCCATTACAGTAAAAAACATGATATTGAGGGGGAAAGGAAAACTGCGAGGAGAACAGCGTTTCAAATATATTCAGGTTAAAGAGGACTTCACGAAAGAGATTAGGGAAACCAGGAAACTACTATTTCCACTTCTTATTAGATTGAAGGAAGAAGGAAACAAAGTGATAATGATTGGAAATAAACTGAAGGTAAACAATGATTGGTTGTCACTTGAGCATTTGAACAAGCAGGAAGTAAATTTTTCAAAAAGAGCTAGAAGTGAAGAGATATCCCCGAAGGAGAGGAAAAAAGGAAACACTTATACCCAAGGAAATCAGTCAAAAATTACAGGGAGGAAAGTCGTCAGAGACAGCAGCTTGGATAAGTACTTCACAAAAAGCACGGAAAGGAACATGGATACCAAACAGGCTGATGAGCAGGGGGAGTCAAAGGACATGTCTCAGAAATCGGTTGGAAGGTACGAGGAAAAAGGAGGACCTCCAAATAAACAGTCATAGCAGCAATGGACAGAAAGAAAGATCGGATTCACACAGGAATGGAAAGGAAGTAAAACAAATAGCAACAGGAAATTTATATACATCGGCACATTTAATGCGAGATCAATCTTGGGAGAGGATAAAATTATGGAATTGGAAGAAGCAATGGAAGAAATCAAGTGGGATTTAGTTGGATTAGCGGAAATAAGGAGGAGCTTTGAAGAAATAGTGGAACAAAACAGTGGACATATCTTTTGCCATTCAGCTGCTATTAGAGGAAACAGAGGGGTTGGATTCTTCATTAACAAACAGCTTAAAGGTGGATTTTCAGAATTCAGAGCTGTGTCAGACTGGATTGTGCTTCTCAGAATCAAAATCGGAAACAATAAGTTGATGATAGTACAAGTACATGCACTGACTTCGGTCAGCTCAGATGAGGAGGTGGAAATGTTTTACAAAGCAGTAGAGGAGATAATTGCTCAGAAGCGATGCAGAGAAAAATTAATCATTATTGGAGATTTTAATGCAAAGATTGGAATAACAAATAAAGATCAGAGTAGAATAGCAATTGGAAATGAAAGAGGAGAAATGCTACTGGACTTCACTTCAAGAAACAACCTAAAAGTGGTAAATAGGAGTTTCAGAGGAAGTATTGAAGATAAATGGACCTGGGAATCACCATTGGGAGGCCTGCACGAATTAGATTACTTGATTATTGAAGAGAGTAACGATATGGTTCTGAAATTGGAGGTAGTTAAAACATTCAAGTATGACTCTGATCATAGATTGTTGATGGCTGGAGTATTACTTCACAAGCGAAGGTTTTTCATAAAGAAGAAATGCATAAGGATAGAGCAAGTAAATTATGTGAGGTTTGTGGAGATATTAGAGGAGGAAATAAGGAGTAGGAGTCGTAACTTGATTGATTGATTGATTGATTGAGTACTTTATTTATGTAGATTACAATATATACTGGCTTATACACTTATATACAAAAGCTTACAATACAGCAAAATTATAGATGAATTTACATAATATAGACTAAGAAAATAATTATTGAACTGTATATGATATGAAAAAGTAATTTGTAATATAATAACTATAGATAATTATATTGTTATGCATCTACATAAATTGGCGGAGCTTTGGACATATCAATGTCCATTCTTTGGGAAGAATATTAAAAATATCCTCCCCACTAACTCTCTACCAAAACGTTAATTTAATTAATTAAACTGAGGATTTATTTATTAATGGAAATTTTAATTTTAATTGATATAAATATTTAAGAGAAAAAAAAAACAGAAAATTGATAGAGTAAAATAATTACATAGGTAGATGAGATCAAATTATTGATTAATAAAATGAAGTAGGCTGAAAGTAGATCAGGGTAACTTTCAGTAATATACAGCAGTATGCAGTGGATAATAAAAAAAACATGAGTTTATATAATATATATATATATAATATATATATATATATATCAATAGGTATACGCACTTTTGAAGCCAATTTCTCTGTACAGACGGACCTTTGGAGCCACCCTTGGCTTCATAAACTGGCTTCAAACTGCGGTAGTTTTAGATAAATCTACAGCTTTTTGAGCCAAACAGCAGTTTGAAGCCAGATGGCTTTGAAATGCGGCACTAGCCGTTTGAAGCCACTTTATATGACTTGATGGCTTCAAAGTGCTGTGTATATATCAATCAAAGTATCCACTACAATTTATTCACCATAATGCACCTCTACCGGTTTTACAGAAATTCTGTCAGTAAGTTTCAGAATGAAATAACAATATTACATGGTTTTTCATGTATTTGAAATCATCCAATGAGTATTTGTGCTCAATCAATAAAGTTTCGCATAATATGAGTTGAATCAAATGAAAGTTTAAACCAACTTGAGATATTATTCAATATATCTGCAGTCGTTGAGTTTTTCACTCTCATATACCAAATAAGAAATCTTTATTGATTTTTACTGGATGATATCAATTCATGAGTTGAATTGTTTTTTTGTTTTTTTGCAGTTAGGCTATATAGCCTCTATAAATTGTAACTGGATTAGTAGAAACAGACAAAGTGAGTTTATAATTGTTCACTTTATTGCTCAAAACAGTGATATAGGCTAAGGCTTCATGAATCAATATTTGATCATTATAACACATTTACAATTCATAAAATTGGTATTATAGTACTGTACATGATTTAAATGTGTGAAGAATACAAACAATTATGTTATTCTGGAGTAGCAGTTGCAATAATATAATGTATATATAATATATATTATTGAATTAATCTTATTAAATGATCATTCAATTAATCTTATTTAAAGTTTCATCATTAAATTCATTTTAGAAGTAGCAGTTCAATACAGGCCTACCTGACTTAGTCAGGTCATGACATAATGGAAGGAAATAATATTTTACTTGAAGGTGGCGTTCGGATCTTGGTAGAAACCAGCCACCGCCGACAACCTGTTGCGCATGCGTAATGAAGCTATTAACTGCGTTTTACACAATATATTATAATAGTCAAAAATTCAAGTTTAAAACATTTTTCAAACAGCTGAGACAGTTTACTGCCCGTGTATGGATGATTGCTGTCGTACTGCTTGTAGAGATCCTTATTAAGCTGGATTCCCACACTACAGTGAAAATATTATTCCCACGAGTTCTAATTGAACTATTCACACTCAGGCCATATGAATAATTCTATTTGAACTAATGGGAATTATATTTTCACTGTTCACTATTACTGTTGTCTGGGAATCCAGCTTTATTGTGCAACAAACATTCATACACAGACAGCTGTTTTAAAAGAGATTTTTGTAATCAAATGCCCAGCAATTAGATGGATCGCTAGATGGACTTCGAGTTCACCTCTGGATTGCATGCTTTTCAATGAAGGTGCGAACATGAGCAATTCACTTTTAATCAGCTGACTATATCTGTATTTTTACAGAAACGGTAAGATACAGATATAAAAAGCTTGGCATCAGCAGATTAAAAGTGAATCGCTCATGTTCGCGGCGCGTATATCTGTACGCACTTTTATGATTACTTTGTACTGTTAAAATAAAACTACTAGCCTTATTATTGCACATGCGCGGAGGGTGGTCGATCTGAACGTCACTTCAATTGCTAGATCAAACACTACTACATGGCTACATATTTATTGCTACATTCATGACTCATGTCCAGCATAAAAATTCAATAAATTATTGAGACAAGAATGATAATACTGGATTTGATTTGATAAAATATAATGCTACGAAAAAGATTTTGTTATCCCATAAAAGTCTTGAAAAATTACATAAATTACTTATGAAATGTTATTTTAAAGAAGCAGTTGCACAGAATGCCATACAAAGAAGTGAGAAGTTAATTAATAATCTATTGTAATGTACATAATCATTATCTAGTATGCAGGTTGCTGTTTCATATACAGCCTACCTCACACAATAGAAAAACTTTTCCCTCTCGTAATTTATAATAAATTACATGCTCATCATAAAAGTTCAGTAACATATTGTAAAGAAAATAAAATCTAACAGATAATATTAAAATTATTACTTAATTCGAAAAAATGATTTTTTGCTAAAAAACACGAATAAAATAAACAAAAATTTCAATCTATGATAATTCTTCTTGTAGAAGCACAATTGACTACTAATAGTAGTAGCCATGATATTGACTTAGTCTTACAAAGTCTAAAATCTTATCATAACTCAACATGAATTTCAAAAAATGATTTTTTGCTAAAAAACACGAATAAAATAAACAAAAATTTCAATCTATGATAATTCTTCTTGTAGAAGCACAATTGACTACTAATAGTAGTAGCCATGATATTGACTTAGTCTTACAAAGTCTAAAATCTTATCATAACTCAACATGAATTTCTGACAAAGAAAATCACTACATTACTTACAATTTTTCATTTCGATACTGACATGTAGTAATAATGTTTATTTAAGAGAAAATTTTCCGACTTACAGACTGGAGGATTTTCTAGTTTCACTTTTTGTGTAGTTGACAAGTTGATATTGTGCTAATTATTCATATTGAATGAAAAAGACTAAGAAATTGTCAAAAAACCACTGATTTATTGATAATTAGAAAGACCGGTTTCGGTTATTACACCATTGTCAATCTCTGATAAACTGAAATAAATCAATAAATCAGTGGTTTTTTGACAATTTCTTAGTCTTTTTCATTCAATTTTCTAGTTCAATTGAACCCATCCTCAACAGATAAGCTCCAGTCTATAAATAGGCAAATTTCCTATTGAATTTAAAATAATGATTGCATGTCAGTATTAAAGTGAAAAATCTCAAGTGAAGTCATAGTTCGTCATGGTTCAATAAACTATAATTAGTACATAAGATGTACTGAAGATTTTTCAATATAATTCATTAATCAGCAATTTTGAAAATTACTCGAATCAAATCTCGAAAGTTGAAAGTTCTTGGAATTAATACAAAAAAACTATTCTTTAACTAATACTTTTCGACACTTTAAAATGGCATTATAAGCCAAAACATGTCTTGTTAATAAAAATATAATGAAAGGGTACTTTGTTCTTCATTATACTAAACATTATAGTATATAATTATTAAATGAATACTACCTACTATAGGTAGGGTAATTCTACTAGTGACACAAAATGTTACTTCTAGTCAGTAAATTAGAAGAAAGTTTTTCTAAGATGGACCAAGTTGGTTTTGGAAGGGATTAACATTAACGTATCCATAATCAAAGGTTTTATTTTGATATTTTCTGCAATAGAATCGAGATAAGTTTGTATTAGGCTGTGTGCAACAGGTTTTTTAGAAACATTTTACTGGTGATATTTTTTGATTTGGATACTGAGATTTTTAGATACTTTTGATTTTTGTAGGACATTTTTTTATTATTATTACTCTGAGATATGAGCGCCTAAATTTTAAATTTTCGGAACAGATTATCTCAAATTTGGTTATAGATCCATTAAATCTTGAACATTAATTCTCGACGCTGTTGTTCAATTAATGAAGAAATTGAGAATTTTAACAATTTTTGTTTGAGTCATTTTTAGAAAATGAAATAACTATCAAAAATTATAATTTTCAAAAGAAATTTCTCCATTAATATTGAACAATACCGTGAAGAATGTATAAAAATTTAATGGATTTATCTGTTACCAAACTTGACATGATCTGTTCCACAAATTTAAACTTTAGGCACTCATATCTCAAAAAGTAATAATGAAAACAAATGTTTCCACAGAAAGGCTTTTTATTTTGATAGTTTAATAGTATCCAAATCGAAAAACTTTAAAAAAATCACCAGTAAAAAGTTTCCAAAAGCCTGTTGCACAGCCTTAAGCAACTGAGTTTGAAGCCACAATGTTAATCATTCTTTAAATTTAAAGTTATGAAAATAAAAATTATTTTACCTTGAAAATTACTGCTTTACCAAACTTGCTTCCCTGGAACCTAATTCAAAAGTACGTAACGATTTGATAGCTAGAATTAGAGGGTGAGGCTCCCTAATATTCAATACCGATTTCAATTTGAATAAAGGTGAACTTATTGTCGTCGCAAACAAGATGTCAGTGAAAAATCAATGAAGCCATAATTTTTACACGAAATCTACGTTGTGGCGTCATTATAAACTTTGTACTGGGGGAAAAATTGTTCCAAAAGACCTTCAAATAAGATCAAGTGCCATCGTGATTGAAGAGCAGATAAACAAAAAATACATCCTATGTTGAAAAAAGTAGTTTTGCCAGGGATGGATCACAATGAGGTGTATAATCACATATTGAAGGATGAGACCATACTTGATTATGGCAGTTACTTGTGTGTTCGAAATAAAGAACAACATCTGAAAACATGATAAGAACCAAACTTCGCCAGGTGGTGAAAGTAGCATCGAAAATGAAAGAAATTGATTGTTTCATAAATAATCTTGATGATGCATTTTCACCAACTCATTAAGACACATTTGTTGAGGCTACAAACTCAGTGGCAGGCTATGATGGGCAAAACTATTCTGCTCCCTCCTTAATAGGAGAAATAGGATAAAACATAATCTTTTCTAACCCCTCCTGAATTCATCTTCCTGTTTGTGGTTGTTCAAAAGATGTCTTGAGAAATGGTGCTGAAGCTCATGGCAGAATGGACAAAAGTATTTTTTATACTATCTCATCGATTCATTTTTTCTTTGATCTCTGATATTCCTGTATCATCTGAAACAAAAAAGCTTTGATTGATTTATTGTGTATTTATAAGACTTCACGTCTCACTTATAACCCCATTGATAATATTACTGTATATTAGAATCTGACATGATTTCACAAATAATAATACTAGGGGTATTCACGCTGATGTCAAATTATGCAAAGTGTGTTAACGTGCTATTCAAATAACACGAGTAGAACATGAACAAGTAACATGAAAGTATAATTTCACAAGCCAAGAATCAAAACATAAACGAAACGAAATGAGACACATCTGTTTAGCAGACGATAACACATATATTCAGCTATTAGCTTATACTCTACTAGGCTATGCTAAACACGAATATGCAATTGACTCTCAAATAGTACACTTTTGCTATTTCATTTTACGACTTTATTAGCACACTTAATTTGTGTAAAATAAGTTGAGACTTGGCCCTCCATCCGAAGAAAAAACAGGGTTGCCAAATCGTGTGAAATTGCAACTTTCTCAAATTTCCAATTCAACGTCAGAATTGGATGTAGAATATCATCCCCGATATCCTAGTAGTGCTAGAAAATTTTCAGGGTTGAAGAATCAAAAGGAAATTTAACTTTTATGGTAAAATTGGAAACATCGCGAAAATTTGTTTTTCTTTTGAATATCACATCTCTCAGAATCATGGGGCATCGTTATGCGTAATAATTCTATACCAAATTAACGGGGAGAATGTCTCCTTTCTATTGGTGTCTGGATCATTTTTATCCGACCTATAATTATTTTTTTAATAATGTTTATGTTCGTCAATGTCGAGACATTCCCAGCAGAAAACAGGAAATTTTCGACATGCTAGAAACTTTTTTGTTTCAAAAGATAAGTGGGTGGTGAAAGCGAGACAGTTTCTCAGACATTTTTTTTCTTTTTAATGATAAACTGTTATCCACAAAAAGAAGAAATTGGTAAATTTTTGAAAAACAATGAAAAATGCATTGTCATTGGGTTCTGACCTATCCTGAAAGTTTCAAGTCTCTAGCTAGTCGGACAGGCATTAACAAAAGTGAGTTGATAAAACGTTGTAGAATGGTTTCCAACAAGAATAAGAATTCGAAATAATGAAAATATACAAAACTGAAGCTCACCATCACAAGTAGAACTTGGCTGATCAGAATTTTGGATGTTTTGCAGTTCAGCTATCTGCTCTTTAAGCTTCTTGTTTTCTTCTTCAAGATCAATTCTGCTTTTCTTCTTTCTACCTGGAATTCATTATTAGATCATCAATTAGATGGAAATTAATCTGTCAAGAGTACATGATAAGGTAATTGTAATACGAAGTTCTCTTGCAATTTCTTGAATTATCAGCATCTACACCCTTCACGGAATCACACAGACCACATCACTATGCAAGAGTAATTCCAAGGCAACTAATAAAATAACTAAAAAATCAAATTCAAATGAAGTCTAGTAAGCAGATTTTTAAGAGTAAATTCATTGTTCTCCAACTGTGTTTTTGCATTATTTTTAAATGTTAGTACAAAGAACCCTTTTAAACTATGGAAGCTATGAACTCCAATTAAAAATGTTTGAAAATGCACTTTATGTAACTCGCATAGCTGTGACATTCAAGAATTTAGGCCAAAAATTATACGTATCATGAAAACAATATGTTCAGCTAGCATTAGAATGGGGAACACTTCTGTTCAAATGAAATATGAATTATTTGTTGAGAATACCATTCAACTTATGCTGAGGTGGTCCATTTATTCAAATAATTCCCAACACAAAGCATATTAGAAGAGGAAAACATACAAACCTGTGTGAGTAGTCTTCTTATTTCCCAACTTTTCTGATTCTGTTTCAATTTCGGTTTCATCTATCTCAAATGAATCGACCATCTATAGAGAGAATAACAATATATAATAAAATAAGCCAAAGTTATTTTTCTAGTTTTTTGAGAAAATCAAAATTATTCAAGCAAGATTAGCCAAAAGCTATGAATAAAATCAAGATGATTGATTGGATAATGATTATTGAAAGTTTATAGTTACAATTTCCATTTTGTAATTGACTACTATATTCATAATAATTATAATAACTGTAATAGTAGGCTACTATTTCATTAGCCTAATCAATAGAATAAGCCTATCCTTGCTTCATATAGTTTTGATGCTGGAGATATTTCTATTTGATGTGAAATATAAGTTCATTATCACCTACTTTTACCATAGGACTAATAGAAAAAGCTGTGATAATATCTATGATCATATAATATACATGATCAATAATTACAAAATAGATATTATATTATTTATTATCTTTGATGCCTTTTTCATACTACCATATTTAGTTTATGATCACTGCGTGTGACATTGTGTACTTCGGGTCGTGAAAACAAAAACACTTCATATGCTGCGGACTGCGTATTTGTCGACCATTTTAATTTCAAGGACAATCGGTCGTTATGCATAAATAAAAACCCACCTTAAAACAAAACTGAAAATGATACAGTAGAAATTGATCCTACCTTAGTTCCAGGTGATGTTTTTGACAATACTTTCTCTACTTCTTTAGCAATTTTCAGTTGATCAGCAGTAATTGGAGATGAACAATCTAAAACAAAAACGACATGTTATTTTTATTTCATTGGGTTCTTTATTATAATATTGTAAGGTTGGTTATTGATGAAATTTTGTTGGGTTTAGACAAAAATCTTTAAAGTTTAGGTACTGAATATGAGACTACAACATGGAATCTTCTAACGGTATTTCAAATATAATAATGTATTCAAACATTTTAGACGTAGCCTAATAAATTGATATGAACAAACATACAGACTCAGTATTTATTCACAATTGGAAGTTAAAAGCTCTAATCTTTACATTATTCTGAATAGGCTATAGATAGATTGTATTTAACAGCTGAACTCAAAATCACAAAAGTGTTAAAAATCTAATTCTTCACAAATTATTAACCAACCAACAATTTACACAAAGATAAATAATAATTTATCTGTAATTATTACATGGACCAAGTAGGCTATTTCTCACCTCTCAAATCATTCTGAGTGATATCATTGTCACTACTCAATGAATTGGAATCACTCTCTGACAATCTCCACATTGGGTCATATTCTTCTTCAAAATTATAGACAAAAACAAAGGAAACTGATAGTCTAAAACTTACTAGTACTAAAGGTGCGTTTATAATATATAACTTATTAAATAAACTTCTTACATGTAACATGTTATAAATAACTTCAGTTATATAGATTTGTTGTATAACTTTTGGTTATAGACAAAAATAAATTTGTAATAAGCTTAAATATACATCTGTTTGTGTTTATCGATTTTATGCAGGAAAGGAAAAACGTGCTATATAACACGAAATTCTGTTATAAAATTCGAAGTTGCATGTAAAACATTATATGCATTTGTAACATTTGATTTAATTTGTTATGTAACATTTGTTTTATGAAAACGTTACATAGTGTAAACGCAGCTTAAAACTCAATCGAAGTTATAGACTCTGTATTTTGTTTAAACCCAGCACAAATTTGTGTTACATAGGCCTATTTTATTGTACTGTAGCCAAAACAGAAAACAAGAATTGTGTCTACATAAGTTACATACAATTTCATACGTTTTCAGAAAAAATTGGCTGGTGGAAATGAACTTGGGATAAGTTTAATTAAGAATGCCATGATTTAACGTGTCATTATAGGTTAGGTAAGCGTCCGACTGATTAACTGGACTGTAAATTCATTTAAAATACAGTTAATTATTATAAAGATAGTAAAAATATGTAGCCTACTCTTCATTCTTCTATTAGGTAGGTAACAAGTATTTTGTTAGAAATACTGTACATTATAAGTTTTGAGTACTCTTGTGTCTGTAGGCCTATGCAAGCTTACTACCAACTTTTTATTAAGACTGTTTTTGTAATAGTTTTTTAATTGTCCAATCAATTTTAAACAGAAATATTTAACTGGGCAGGTAAAGTAGAATGATTGTAGTCTCTACATAATAGGTATTTTTTTCGAACACCACTGCGCATATAGCTAGGCCTAGTTAACCTCAATTCAATTTGTTTCACATACTGGTATTATTATACCTTTGGGCTTTATAGTTCTTTTTGCTAATATAATTATTGTAATTTGTTTCAAATCCAGAAAATGTATAGTGAAAGTGATGAAACTTGACTTACCTGTATGCAATTACATTTCAACTATCATGAGTGTTCTGGAAGACAAATTGTTGAATGGGTTGCTTGATTCCATAAATTGCACGATTTAGAACGTTGATTCTGCGATAAAGCTTTCAAGAACCTTCAGCAACCGGTATCAACAAAAATTAATTATACCTAAACACTTAGAGCGTCCATCAAGTCACGATTCAAAGTGAAAAAAACATTGTTTTAGCCTTAGACCAGTTATAGAATAGACACGGCCTATTGTATATTCATACTAAAAGTCGATGAAGCCAACATCTACTGCCATATCTCCAAATCGTGACGTCAGCATCAGATAGAAAACTTTTCTGTAGAGTTTGTTTACATTGTTTTCCATAGCAGATTGTGTCTATTTCAGCGGGAGCGCAGCTGGATTTTACCATTTTAATAAATAATGATATTTACATACTTCTGAAATAGACACAATCTGGAAGTTTTCTATCCGATGATGACGTCACGATTTAGAGATATGGCAGTAAATGTTGGCTGCAGAGGCTAGACTTCCCATGGTGTCTATTCTATAACTGGTCTAAGGTTTTAACGGCGCATGCTCTTTGTATTCAATCGTATGCATGACTACAATTTTGCGCGATATTTGAATACCGGTATCACGCCGGTATTGCAGAATTTATAGATCACATGTTATTAGAATAATTTTCATATTAAAAGCATAATTAAGTGAAGCCACATGAGTGGCTTGTGATTGACACTAGAAATAATGTTGAATCAATAAAATAGTAGACGGTTATCATTTGAATTGAAAACTCGAAAATCATTATTTTCAATGTCTTGGTTGAAAGTTCACAACTGCCATGGTTTCAAGCATAAAATGAGTTCTAATTTGAAAAAATGATATAACTTTTTCAATTTTGGATAGAATCATTTGAAATTCTAGGACAAGGTTGATAATATGAAAAGAAACTTCCAAGAATTTTTACAGAATTTTTCATGATGAACCAATTTTTTTTTTAAATTTTAGACGTCAGTAGCACGTTAACGGCACGTCTGACAGGATTTTCACATAGGACAAAAAGTACTGGAAATTCACTTCTACACCCGAATCAGTCATCAAAAATACATTGTTCCGGGAAAATTGAAAATCTGCCAAAAATATTCTAAGTTTTAACTGCATTTAAAATTAGCGCAAAAGGTCTATAAATCGTTAACGGTGCATTGTAGACGATTTTTGCAAGAGACAAAAAATGCTGGAAATTCACTTCTACACCCGAATCAGTCATCAAAAATACATTGTTCCGGGAAAATTGAAAATCTGCCAAAAATTTTCAAAGTGCATTAAAAATTAGCGCAAAAGGTCTATAAATCGTTAACGGTGCATTGTAGACGATTTTTGCAAGAGACAAAAAATGCTGGAAATTCACTTCTACACCCGAATCAGTCATCAAAAATACATTGTTCCGGGAAAATTGAAAATCTGCCAAAAATTTTCAAAGTGCATTAAAAATTAGCGCAAAAGGTCTATAAATCGTTAACGGTGCATTGTAGACGATTTTTGCAAGAGACAAAAAATGCTGGAATTCACTTCTACACCCGAATCAGTCATCAAAAATACATTGTTCCGGGAAAATTGAAAATCTGCCAAAAATTTTCAAAGTGCATTAAAAATTAGCGCAAAAGGTCTATAAATCGTTAACGGTGCATTGTAGACGATTTTTGCAAGAGACAAAAAATGCTGGAAATTCACTTCTACACCCGAATCAGTCATCAAAAATACATTGTTCCGGGAAAATTGAAAATCTGCCAAAAATTTTCAAAGTGCATTAAAAATTAGCGCAAAAGGTCTATAAATCGTTAACGGTGCATTGTAGACGATTTTTGCAAGAGACAAAAAATGCTGGAAATTCACTTCTACACCCGAATCAGTCATCAAAAATACATTGTTCCGGGAAAATTGAAAATCTGCCAAAAATTTTCAAAGTTAACTGCATTAAAAATTAGCGCAAAAGGTCTATAAATCGTTAACGGTGCATTGTAGACGATTTTTGCAAGAGACAAAAATTGTTCGAAATTCAATTCTGCACCTGAATTATTTCACAGAAAGCCTAAAGTGAGACTTTTCTGGAAATTAAAAAAAATGTACATCAAATTTATTGGCATGAAACATTTTTTTATCTTGATAACGATGTGTTGCAGACGATTTTCGCAATAGATAGAAAGGTGTTAAAATTCGAATTTACAACCGAACTGTTGGTCAGATAGCCTAAATTGAGAGTTGAAAAAATGTTTGATTTTCACTTTTAACTTTTTCACTTTTTATTAACGTGAAAGATACGTGAGTTTCTCATTGTGTGTTGACATGGGTAATATCATCCTGAGAGCTCAGATATTTATATCCTTATTGATATCTATGAAGATTTTATATAATCAATAGAAGTTCATTGACTGTATTAATTTACCATTATGTCTATTTGTTTGTATTTACTTCTAATGATATCCATTTTTACATTTATTGATATCACTAAACGTTCAGTGATATTAATCACTTTCTTTGACTGTATTTACCATTATTTCTATTGATATCCATGATCATCTATTGATATCAATAAACGTACAGTGATGATGTTCATTGACTGTATTTACCGTGATGTCTATTGATATCCATGAACTTCTATTGATATCCATGAGCATCTATTGATATCCATGAGCATCTATTGATATCAATAGAGTTTTTCTATCCATTTCTATGGATCTCTTCCACTAGGGTAGCCTGTTCAAATTGTGAAAGAATCAATTTCATCATATTCGGCTTTATTGTACCATACTTGAATTTTGAAAGTTTTTTTTTTAATTTTTGTATCACTATAAATTCAAATTAGGTGTTGAGTTGGTTAATTTTGTTACTAATCATATTAATAATTTTATTACTGGAATTATTTGATTAATATCGAATTGAGTAAGTTGAAAATATTATTCTCATTCCATATTTATATTCTGAAAGGCTTCTGGATCAAATAATATAAAGATAGCAAGCAGGATGACAAAACCAACCGGATGAGATAAGCCTTCAGACACTCTCAATTGCGAATTATGATAAAAATACCACATACCCTACTAATTAAATACTCTATTTTTATTGTCATTCTTCCATAACAATAGATATTATAGATATTATTATAACCCATTCTTGAAGCGCAAATTCAGTTATTAACACACTCTATTGTAAAAGAAAGTTCAAACTTGCCAACAGAAACTCTACTGTAATTGGTCAACAGACCCCTTCTTCACCCCTTTTTCCTCTTCTTTACCAATCCCAATCACATTTCCTATTTTTTATAGTGCATGGGTGACCAGAGTCGGAAGGGTCTTACACCTCAAATCCATAGGGATCAGTTGTTTTATTCCATTAATCATTATGATCATTCTGTTTTTGAATGTAGAATCACTTGCTTCTTCCCCAATGACTGTTGTATTTTGTGTTGTGTAAAAAAATGTATATTGAAATATGATATTGCAGTAGGCTATTGAATTTATAAAAAATATTTTTTCAATATATGTGGATAAATTATATTATTTTTATTGTTGGAATATGCCAAGTCTTAAGCTGTACTACAGTTATTCAAAGTATACCTGTTTGAATACAGGTATATTAAGAAACATTTCAAAAATATTATCCAAAGTTCAAAAATGATTTAAATAATAATTTTTCAACAAAAATCAAATGAAATCTTGGTTATTTTGATTTGTTGAATGTCTGGGTGTGTGATTTATTGTATTGATCGTGCTTATACTGACACAGTTTATTGTATAGTACAGTGTATTGCATATAATATTGCTAGAGTTAACAAAACTATGATGTTTTTGCGTGTTACAGCCTACTTAATATTTTGTATTAGGTCTATTTATTATTTTGGAAAATATACAATGCATAGAATAAATCATCCAAACAAAGCATTACTGGAAGTATTTATCACTAAATCATCAGTTCAAATAACAGTAACTTGATAATTGAATAAACATAATAATCATTTGTTCAATAAGAAAATATAAACAAGAACAGAATAATATAGCCTAAGGCAAAACTACTTTTAGTACTTTTTCAACCCAATTTTCATATATCTTCAATATACTGAAGTTTTTGAGTAGAAGGAATCAATAAAGAACTGCCTTGAGAATATTAGTATGGTTTGAATTAGCCGGGTATAGAGTACTACTTTGCCGACAACCAATAGAAGTGAATCTTGGCGGTACAGCCTAGCAAAATAGTTCAATCGCGCCACAGTCGCGCAGCGCGACATTTCAAACTCTCACTGGTGCATATTCCTGCCATTCATTTATACTTTTTGTTGATTGTATACTTCGAATTCTAGCTAATCAATGATATTCTATTATAATAAGGAGTATCATATTCTTGAGGAAATTGCCATAGGCCTACTTTAAGGCTGTTATTAGATGTTTTCTTGTAGTAACAGATTATAGCATTTGACTATGGTGATATAATATTATTTTATTCAACTCTCTTGTCTACAACTGTAATAAACTGAGCTGTTGACATTCAGTACACACTCACAATCACGTTAGAATCAATAACATATAATTATGTGGTTATCTGTGGATTGGAAAAACGAAAATCATTTCAAAGTTTTGATGTAGAAGTAGGATATGACTCGATTTTAATCTCAAACTGGAATCTAAATCAAAAAGATGATCATACTTTATTTAATTTTAGATAGATTGATTTGAAATTCCTGGATTTGGTTGATGATATAAACAGGGATGTTTATTAATTTTTTTTAGAATTTTTCTATGTCATCTACTATCTCAACAGCCAAAAAACAAAATTTTAGTACTGGCTCCAAACTACCATGAATTTATAAGAAATGTATTGGTTCAAACTGCCGTATATATCTCTTATACGGTAAACGATTCTAGAGATATATACAGACTTTCAAAGCCACCAAATTCTGGCTTCAAACGGCCGTGGCTCCAAACGGCCTTATACAGATCTACATTAAATGTGGAAAGATGAGAGATTGAACCAATAATAATTTAATGTTTCTAGGGAGAATATCGTGCATTTTCTTCAATGCATGCATGGCTGAGAATACCTTTTTACAAGTTTTGTTCACTTGTTCTGACCAGTCAATAGTATTTTTCATAATAATGCCTAAATTCTTAACTGAGCTACAGTGAGGAATGTCATTACCGTCTACACTAATTTTGTGAATTGATTCAAGGTCAATATTGTTTATAAGACGAGAATATCAAATTATAATGGGTTGTGTTTTGATGGGATTAAGCTTAAGGCCATTTTTCTTTGTCCATTCCACTATCAAATTGATATCCTGATTCATTATTCCAACTGTTTCATTAGTTTTTGTTATGGGACAGCTTAAATATATTTGAAGGTCGTCTGCATAAGTATGGAAACTGGAGAATTTGATAATGGAAGAAAGGTCATTAGCATACAAAGTGAAGAGGAGAGGGCCTAAAATTGAACCTTGTGGTACTCCATGCATAACGTTTTTCCAAGTAGACTTATTGTCACCGACAGATACACATTGTTTCCTACCTAATGGATAGGATTTAAACCAAACTAACAAGTTGTGACTGAAACCAAGAATAGCCAACTTATTCAGAAGGACTGTAATATGATCAACAGTATCGAATGCTTTGGAAAAATCAAATAGGGTGAGGATGGTGCATTTTCTTTGGTCCATAGCTAACCTTATATCATCAGTGACACGAAGCAGAGCTGTCTCAGTTGAATGGAATTCTCTAAAGCCTGATTGAAAGTTATGAAGCTTACTATTCTTGTCTAGAAATTTTACAACTTGAGCATGGATGAGTCTTTCTAGCACTTTGGACAATGCAGGTAAAATACTGATTGGTCTAAAATCCTCAACTTTATTGGGTGATGGAACTTTATTTAGAGGGCAAACCAGAGCAAACTTCCAGTTTTCAGGGGAATTGCCTTCTTCAAGTGACTTGTTGAAAATATATGTAATGGTTGGTAAAACAGCAAATAACATCTTCTTGATAAATTTAATAGGAATTTTGTCTACACCAATAGTATAACTATGAATACGTTGAATTGCTCTGAAAGTGTCTTCTTCTGAGATTGGATTGAAATGAAATTGATCAGTAATTGGTAAATCTAAGTTTGTAACCTGCTCTTCAAGATCATCGATATGATTAGCAATGGCAGCTTCGTTGCGTTGGTTAGAGTGTGAAACGAAATGGTCATTTATATTGTTTAATGGTAAGTCAATTTGTGGATTCGATTTCTGTTTGCCAAGCCCGAATTCTTTTATTCCCTGCCAAAGTGATTTCGAGTCTTGTCTATTGTTTGTCATAAACGAATTCAAGTACCTAATCTTTGAGTTCCATAATTCCTGTTTAACTCTATTTCTAAGGTTCCTATACTCTATCAAACTGTCCAAGTCGAATGTCTTTTTAAATTTTCTATGTGCTTTGTCTCTATGTCCCATCATCTTAAGTATGTCTTAAGTCATCCACGGTACTCATCATTTTCTATTAATCCTCCTTGTCACATAAGGTGCATGTTTGTCATACAGAGTCAATGTCCAATTCTTGAAAGTCTTAACCATGTCATCAACTGAGGGTAACGCTTCAATTTGATGCCATGGAGTAGGAGCCACATCAGTCAGGAAGGTGGCTTCATCAAAGTTTTTGAAGTCTCTATAAGTGATAATTTTCTGTTCTGGCTTAGGTATCTCATGGGAAAGAACACAGTAGATCAAATCATGTCCAGAAATAGCTGGGACTGGGATTTGGCCTGCTTGAACAACCTTGTTAGGATCACTAACAATGAGAAGGTCAATGAGTGTGTCAGATTCATTAGTATTATGAGTTGGATCGAGAGGTAAAATAGTCATGTTTAGGCATTGGAAAATAGTAGTCAGTTGAAAGTAGTCAAAGTTACGATTTGTCATGTTCAAGTTGGTGTTCATATCCCCCATAACTAGTATATGGCTATAACAAGGCATAAGAGAAAGCAAGGCACTTTCGAAATCTGTAAAATGACCTATTTTTGGTGATCGATAACAGATACCAACGAGTAATTTATCAGTACTAGATAAGGATAATTCAAGTAGCATAAACTCTGGTCTGGAACAATACTCTTGTTTAGATGTGATTAAAACTTCTGTTTTGATACCATCTATCTCATAAATTGCTACACCCCCACAAGCTTTATTTAATCTATCTTTCCAGAGAAGATTATATCCAGGTAATGCAACAAAATTTGATGAAATACTAGGCTTCAAAAATGATTCGGAAATTCCAATTATATTGAAGTCCTGAAAATGGAAGATTGCTCTGAGTTCATCAATGTGGTAGCTGTGGGATTGGACGTTAAGGTGAGCAGCCTTGAAAAGTATTTTGGAAGAGTGGAGCTTATTTGCTAGAAACATACCTGCTTCATTATTACTATTATTGGAATAATCATACCTACTTGAGGGCGAGCGAGCTCACATGTCAGTGAGAGGCATCATGGAAGCAGCAGACCAATCGTGAACCGACCTCAGAACGACACATGATGGGGAAAATGGGGATGAAACTGATAAAACTTAACCTAAATGAAAAAGTCTCTTGATTCGAGTGCATCCTGTATGCCTTGACAGTTCGGCTCCCTTCACTATTTTAAAATCACTAGTTCAAAAAATTCACTGAACACATCAATAAGATGTAGATGTTGTGATCTGTGGAGTTACGGTGATGAATAATCCTAATGGTGAATAAGATGAAGATTGAGGAAGAACTGGTAGTGGGAGATCTAGTCCAAGTTGAGATAGAGCGAGTAGGTATCCAGTAGTGGAAGAATCGAGTCCAAGTGGAGGTAGAGCAAGAAGGTATCCAGTAGTGGAAGATCGAGTCAAAGTGAAGATTGTGCGAGTAGGAATCCAGTAGTGGAAAGATCGATTCCAAGTGGAGACAGAGAGAGATGAAATCCAGTGGTGGAAAATCGAGTCAAATTAGAGATAGAGAGAGATGGAGTAGTGGAAGATCGTGTTCAAGGTGGAGATAGAGCGAAATGGATCCATTAAAAACTGCAAAAGATAAGAAAAAGCCAGCAAAAAAACAAAAAATCTTTGAAGAAAGTTATCAATTGAGAAAAGATACATAATACAACTGATAATGAATAATATTTGCATAAAATGGAAGAGGAATAGTATGATTTAATGTGAGAAAGAACCGAATATAGATATGGATATTAGTGGAAAGTAATCAGATAGAAAGAAAATAGGTAGAAAGAGAAATAGAGATAGAAAGAGAAATAAACATTTGAACATGCTGGATAGCTAGTGGGAAAGTCACAGGGGAAATAATGATAATAATAGGGAAGAAGAGAAGAGAAAGAAGGAATGTGCATAATTGAGAAGAGCTTATGAAACTGAACTATAGAATAAGAAACAGAACATAGTATTGTGATCTTGGATTAATCAAGGAAAGAAGAAGAAAAAGAAAAGAAAAAGAAAGGGAAGGAGAAGAAGAAGAGGAAAGAATAATAATCATCATTGCAAAAGTCACAAGTCACAAAAATCACATTGCAAAATTACAACAATATTCTAGTAATCATAATAACTAAGATTAAGAAGAGAAATGAGAAAGATAAATAAGAAGTAGAGGAGACACTTGAGAAAGAGCTAGATTATTTTAGATGAGTTTTAAATAGGATTGAATGGTGAAATTTGAATAGTTTTATATAGTATTAGAAGTGTAACCAACTATTGGGAGTTGCAATAACAATAAAAGTAGTAAATTGAGTACTGTAATATTTTAGTGATGAATGTCTAAGATAACGTTAAATGAAACACAGCCCCTTTATAAGCATATGAACAGACTACCCACCCCTCTGTTCTATCAATAACTCTTCACACATTAGCTTCTATTGTTCGAGCTGTGGCAATAGTAGAAGATATCATTATGTACACCTAATATAGAAGATATTACTATCTATACCTATAGATTACATCTATATCTATAACGTATGTTAATAATCCAATTCATTTGAAATTCAGCATTTCGAAAATTATTAATTATGGAAATAATTTTGGTAGGAGATGTAATTATTAGTAAGAATAGAGATAATGATTTTCTTAGTACCCTCTGGAGTAAAGTAGTTGATGCATTGAACATAGTTTTGGGAATTAATATCAAGATAAATTATTAATCAGTATTATCAGTCTTGTTGAAGACATCGAGCGCCAGCAGGTCCGTGTCTTCTTTGTCACTCTCCGGGATCCCAAAAATACGTATGGAATGTTGGCACCCATATTGCTCGAGGTCGTCGACCTTCAGGTGACAAGACACCTCCAGCTCACGAATTCTATCGTGCAGCTGTTTGTTCTCCTCCTTCAATGCCTGAAGTTCCTCGAAAATAGACTTCACAGCCATTGAAACAGCACTGTGGACAGACTCTTCGATTTGCTGTCGAATAATGAGGAGGGTCTCTTCGGACAATGCTCCAAAATATCTATTAGAAGAATTATGGAGCCAAACTAAACACACGTTTACTCACTCAACATAACCAAGAGAAGGTGATGGAAACAAGCAGTATTGAAGTGATTTATAAAAATATAATAGTGGATCATAGTGGACTGGAGAGAGTGCAACAGGATGGGAGGAGACAGAGCAATAAAATCTCGCCTGAAATGAAGTGTCTGATTGAAAGGAGAGAAGCACTAAATAGGATTTCTATGAAGACTGAAGAGGAAAAGTACGAACATAGCAATCTTAGGAAAGAAGTAAGAAAAAGAATAAGGAGAGAGCTGAAAGGTTACGAAGAAAATGTTATAAGTACAATTATGTCAACTTCGGGTTCAATAAAGAAGATAAATCAGAAGCTTAGTTCCACTACAAGGAAATGGATCTCCAAGTTGAATACTGAAGATGGAACAGCAGTAGTGAGGTTTTGAGAGAGCTGCCTATCCAATAGAAATCGAGGGGTGTGGCCTCCCCCCTCCACCCCCCCAGCCCCAGTCGGCCATTTTGGCCCCGCCCCCAGCCAATAGGAAGCAAGGGGCGTGGCCACGCCCCCCTCCACCCACCCTGCCCTAGTCAGCCATTCCCCCTCCACCCCCCCTGCCCTAGTCAGCCATTTTGCTCCACCCCCCCAGCCCCAGTTGGCCATTTTGTCCCCGCCCCCAGCCAATAGGAAGCAAGGGGCGTGTTCAAAATGGCGTTGTGCCCCCACCACACCAACCAATAGGAAGAGGCCATTGTAGCAGGTGTCCATCTCCCCTACCCAGCATGGTGTGTTCAAAATGGCGTCCCCCTTCCTAGTGCCCCCACCACCCCAACCAATAGGAAGTGTAGCAGGTGTCCCCAACGGTTCCCCAGCGGCGGCGGCGGCCATCTTTGTTGTAGCAGGTGTTAACTGACATCTGCTGCCCCAGTTAACACCTGCTTAATTTGCATATTAAAAATATCCCCACATTTAAAATCTTTAAAATCTTTAAACTCTCAAACTACACTACTAGCGCTAAACTCTCAAACCACACTACTAGCGTTTGGTACAAATTAAACTATGTTCCTTGTTTTCCTCCACCACAGGAAGAATGAAAAAAATTACATTTCATATTTGTTTGTATGAGATGTCATTTTCCCCACACTATGCTGTAAAAGGAATGGTGGCGCTTTTTTTAATGTGCTTTCCCCATATTGAGAAAACTCTAATTGAATGTTGCTATAATAGGATGTAGAATAGATCGGGCTAATCTACATACTACTACTATAGTTATTCATTACAAAGTGTTAATCAACATTAGGCCTATTGCACAACAATATGTTCCTTTTTTCCTCCACCACAGGAATAATGAAAAAAATTACATTTCATATTTGTTCACCACGTATGAGATGTCATTTTCCCCACACTATGCTGTAAAAGGAATGGTGGCGCTTTTTTTAATGTGCTTTCCCCATATTGAGAAAACTCTAATTGAATGTTGCTATAATAGGTTGTAGAATAGATCGGGCTATTCTACATACTACTATAGTTATTCATTACAAAGTGTTAATCAACATTAGGCCTATTGCACAACAATATGTTCCTTTTTTCCACCACCACAGGAAGAATGAAAAAAATTACATTTCATGAGAATTGTTATTTTTCCCACACTATGCTGTAAAAGGAATGGTGGCGCTTTTTTTAATGTGCTATCCCCATATTGAGAAAACTCTAATTGAATGTCACTCAGTTATTCAATACAAAGTATTAATCAACATTAGGCCTATTGCACAATCAATGATGGGAATGGGTTTTTTTTATTTTTTTTTTATTTTTTTATATATTCCTTTCTTCTTCTAGAAGAACAAGAGGCGATTTACCTTCTCGTTGTACACACTTCAGATAGAGTTTTTGTTTGTTGAAATCCTCAAGTGTTTGAAGATTCAATACACTCAGAAATTTCTCAGGTAAGTAAACTTCGCAATAATAGTCACCATTGCTGTCATGATCGTATAACCTCATTATGATTCGCTGACCCTGTTGTGTTCTCACTAGTCTAGCGTGTACAACACGGTACCACGAATCATGGTCAAGATCTTTGAGTGAGACCATTGGATATTCAGTTTTCGAAATATAATTGAATGACTTCATACTAAAAAGTCTATCATTTCCAGTGTTGCTTCTATGGTGTTCCATAATAATAATAATAATAATAATAATAAAAAGCTTACCGCGATCGTGTGCAAGAATAACAAAGCAGCTATATGCTTGCGTTGGTTGTCGGTTAAAGACTGAGCAAACCTGTTAAGCCATCAGCCCCCCACAACCGTTTCCTGTCGACTCCTTCCACATTCCTTCTGTTGACTCATTCTCCCCTCCGCCACGCCTCCTCACACCTTTCCTTCTGTTGACTTCCCGCCATTCACCTTTCTACCTTCTTCTTCTTCTTCTTCTTTACATGTAGCCGCATTCCTTTCTTCTCACCTCTTCTTTACAGCAGCTAGTCGCTTCTTCTTCTTCTTCTTCTTTACATGTAGGCGCATTCCTACCCACCTCTTCTTTACAGCTAGTCGCCGCATCTTCTTCTTCTTCTCTGTTCACCTCTAGCGATCTTAAAATTTCTTCTTCAATTCTTATTAGCTTGTTTACATTCAAACTAAAGGGTCTGTAATAAGCTAAGTAATCACTGATATCGTTAATATTAACTGTATTTAGAAATATTGCTTTCAATTGTCTAGCAATAGTACTGTTTTTTGTCTCTATTGCTTTTTGACACAAATCATACCATTCAATGTAGTTTTGTAATTTAATTTCTAAACATTCTGGCGCATAAGACCAATTTTGCGGATTCATTATAGCTCTTCAATCTGCTGCTGCTGCTGCTACCGAGGGTACACTAAATGAGCGGTACTAGAACAGTGAAATTTATTGCTTTTCGCTTCTCTCATACTCTCGCTTTATGCGAAATCAAATCAAATCCACAATAAACACATAGTATGCTTTCCCCATCAAAATAAAAACCTTGTCGGGCATAGTTGCGTTTTCGTTGTTTAGTTAACAGCTTACAATGTTTCATACTTTCCATTCTATTATTTTCGCATGTATAATCGATATCAGCAGCATTACGATTCAATGAACTCATATTTTTTGTTGGCATTGAAGCAGCAGCACTATTTTCCTTTGTTTGCTTGTTACACATCAAGATTGTCAAATAATGATACGCACTGAACAACGCACAGCGGCCATTGGACGATTTGTTATGAATTTTGCATACACTAAAACACCAAGAATTTTCAAACATTGTATAGTCTGGTTTTTGAATATCCTCCGGCATAGTAAGCACATTGTCGTGTAACCTTTTCAAAAACTGTGTTTTTTTTCTCTCCCTTTGTATAGATTGTGGTATAATTTTGCAAATATGAAGCAAGCAGCGCATCAGTGTAAATTAAGTCGCCTTGGTCCCATCTAATTTTATGATAGTTATGTTCAAGCCAGCTGACATCACGGTACATTTTTCTACTCAGTAATGTTTTCGGAAATGGTGATTTAAAGTGTAGCACAACATGACGTAGTTTGTAATCGATTATGGCTACCTCTTTAATAATGATAAAATTATCATCACTTTTGAAAAATGAAACTCGACTACAGCAAAATCAATGTCATCATTTTTCCTGTCGCATTCTTCTTTACTCTTCTCCTCCTCCTCCTCCTTAATTCTTGCTGCCCCCTTCTCCAATTCTTCTTCTTTATCCAAGTCGCATTGTATGCCAAAGTCTCGAAATTTTGTTGATACTTGCTCATCATCGTCCATTTTCTGTTGTCCGTCGGTGCATGCACACATTCTATGTACAAATGCATCAAATTTTGCTTTTGTCAATGATGACAATGATGATGATAATGATGACAACGACGACGACGATGACGACGACTGAGGAATGTTATTATTCAAGCTATTAGAACACATTACAACTGAACACTGTATTGTTCATACACACACATTTATATAGCCCCCCTCCTAGCGTCATGCATAGCTCGCTCTTGCATCAAATTACTGTACTTCACGAACTAATGCGCTCAATGGTTTGTATTCTACTAATGTGTCACTTATCAAAATACAATATGC